>NW_001889898.1:674907-676338 GCF_000143565.1 Laccaria bicolor S238N-H82
GGCTAAAAATATTTCACAAGGCACTTCTCATGCCTAGTAACACCATCCCAAAGAAATAAACAGAGCTCCTATTTATACAAGGATCTGAGACCCACACCTTTCTTGCTCTATGCAAGATGTACTTTTATTTGGGACTTTTCAAGTTATACCCAGTGTAAATTAATTTGCTATCATGCTATACTTTAGGCATTGTTTAAAAGACATCCTGAGTCTCCATGGATCAATTCAAAAGGATGGTAGCATTTTTTCTTCTTGCAGAAAAGAAGGACCAATGTTGTAGATACTTGTTTACTTCCAGAAAAACTCTGGAAATTAGCTTCTACGGACATCATGCAATGTTCATTTTAATATTTCTACCAACCTTTGTATTATACACACTACAAACATTGATGGGGAGTCATTTTACCTCATTCCAACAAATATATTGAGTGAAAAATACATAAGAGAACAGGTTCAAATTTACCTTTTAGAGGAGGATATAAAATTTTCTAGCCCAGAGACTTTATGAAGCTTATAACAATAGCAGGGAGATCCAGTGTTCAAAATATCTCTTCCTCAAGTTGTGAATTGCTTTCAGTAGGTTGCAGTCATTCAGAATTTCCCACTCTGTTACACTAACTCACAATAAAGAATGTCACATGACTTTTTTTACAAAGTTGGCACTATAACACAAGAACCAAACATTTTGAGAACTATGCTCTGGTGTATGAAACATAGCTAACATGGTGTAGATTGTACATACCAAGACTGGGGATGAACAATTGAAAACTCAGGATAAGGCAGGGAATTGACTGTGACAAGTGCCAAAAATGGGATGTAACAAAGTGGGAAATTCTGAATGACTGCAATCTACTGAAAGCAATTCACAACTTGAGGAAGAGATATTCTGAACACTGGGTCTCCCTGCTATTGTTATGAGCTTCATAAGGTTTCTGGTCCAGGAAATTTTATATCCTACTCTAAAAGGTAAATTTGAACTTGTTTTCCATTTTATGTATTTTTAACTCAATATATTTGTTGGATTGAGGTGAAATGACTCCCCATCAATGTTTGTAGTGTGTATAACACAAAAGGTAGGTAGAAATGTCAAAATGAACATTGCATGATGTCTGTAAAAGCTAATTTTTAGAGTTTTTCTGAAAGTAAACAAGTATCTACAACATTGGTCCATCTTTTCTGAAAGAAGAAAAAATGCTACCATCCTTTTGAATTGATCCATGGAGACTCAGGATGTCTTTTAAACAATGCCTGAGATATAGCATGATAGGAAATAAATTTGCACTTGGTATAACTTGAAAAGTCCACAATAAAAGTACATTTTGCATAGAGCAATCATCCTGGACCAGTCCTTGACATTTTTCTTGGTGAATTGGGGCTGAAAATATTTCACAAGGCACTTCTCATGCCTAGTAAAACTATCCCAAAGAAATA
>NW_001889898.1:676667-679406 GCF_000143565.1 Laccaria bicolor S238N-H82
ATTTATTTCCTATCATGCTATATCTCAGGCATTGTTTAAAAGACATCCTGAGTCTCCATGGATCAATTCAAAAGGATGGTAGCATTTTTTCTTCTTTCAGAAAAGATGGACCAATGTTGTAGATACTTGTTTACTTTCAGAAAAACTCTAAAAATTAGCTTTTACAGACATCATGCAATGTTCATTTTGACATTTCTACCTACCTTTTGTGTTATACACACTACAAACATTGATGGGGAGTCATTTCACCTCAATCCAACAAATATATTGAGTTAAAAATACATAAAATGGAAAACAAGTTCAAATTTACCTTTTAGAGTAGGATATAAAATTTCCTGGACCAGAAACCTTATGAAGCTCATAACAATAGCAGGGAGACCCAGTGTTCAGAATATCTCTTCCTCAAGTTGTGAATTGCTTTCAGTAGATTGCAGTCATTCAGAATTTCCCACTTTGTTACATCCCATTTTTGGCACTTGTCACAGTCAATTCCCTGCCTTATCCTGAGTTTTCAATTGTTCATCCCCAGACTTGGTATGTACAATCTACACCATGTTAGCTATGTTTCATACACCAGAGTATAGTTCTCAAAATGTTTGGTTCTTGTGTTATAGTGCCAACTTTGTAAAAAAAGTCATGTGACATTCTTTATTGTGAGTTAGTGTACATCCCATTTTTGGCACTTGTCACAGTCAATTCCCTGCCCTATCATGACTTTTCACTTGTTCATCCCCAGACTTGGTATGTACAATCTACACCCTTTTGGCTATGTTTCATACACCAGACTGTAGTTCTCAAAATGTTTGGTTCTTGCGTTACAGGACTAACTTTGTCCAAAAAATGATGGGACATTCTTTTTGCCCAGTCAGTGTACCTCCATAATTGTAAAACAATGAAGCTGGTATGAATCCTGAAAACATCAATTGTCAAAATTACAAAATGAAGAACATTGAACAGATTCAATTTGCATATTTAAACCATTTCTTTGTGAAATAACCTTGGTAGCCATGGCAACACCACTCAGCTGAAGAATATGTTGAAGAATAAAATAATGGAAATGACCACTCAATATGGTTGATGTTCTTATTGTTCATCAGTTTGAGATTTTGGTAATCAATATTTTTGGGATGGACATCAGCTTTATTATTCAACAAGTGTCGACAATTATGGAGGTACCTTTGCCTAGATCACATTGGACCCTGCCTCAAGTGAGATCTACTCTACCACTTCCTCAAATTTTTTTTTCCATCTCAATGTGAAATTTTCTCTTATATCTACTTTTTTTGGTGTAGATGCATTGTGTTCACTGTCAGAAGGCATTGTAGTGCTCAGGGTTCAGATACAATCAATGATCTCACATGATGGGGTTCAAAAAATAAGACACCTCAAACAGGGGACAATTGGGCACTTGAGCAAATTCATTGACAGATTTCAACAAACAAATAAATTTTGCTTATTGTTTGAATTGGAGACAGATATTGTGAACAAATTTTTCAATTGAATTGAAACAAAGGATATGTTCTCAGTATCTGTCAGATACACAGACAATAAGCAAAAATTATTCATTTGTCTTAGGACTTGTCGTGCGCTTTGCTCAGGTGCCCAATATGTCCTTGTTTCAGGTGAGAGTTGCAGTGATTTTAAGAAAATGATGAAATCAATGTTTGTGTTTGTCATCATACACTGCAGGCATTGGCTTATGTAAATGGCGGATAAAGTGTGAAAACATTGTGTAGAAATTAATAAATTTTACACCTTTCCTTGGCCGGATATATTGGGAAAGAAATTTAAAATATCTTCTTCAATATCTTTTCCGATTTATAGATCGGGGTTATTATAAATGTTGATGGCAGAGATATGGGAAAGATATTGTAAACCTTTATCTCCTTTTATAGCAGGTGTCGGGTCACACCTGGAACATTTGCCATATATGGCAATTTCTTTGTGGGAAGACTACAGCATGATCTTTTCAAGCTATCTGATCTTTCAGCACTGCACGCTGGTAAGTACCACAACACTTGTTGTCTTGAGCTCAAGTTGAACTTACCAACATACCAAAACTGCAGCTTTGAAGATGAGAGGCTGCGCTTATGCCATTTTTTCACTGGGTGGAATTTTAGCTGGCAGGGAGAGGAGGACATCTTGCATGGTATGTCCTTCAATTCTTGACCAATCCCCACCGTCTTAGGCTTAAATTAAACCTACAGGCATACTAAAACTGCAGCACTGAAGATGAGAGGCCGCGCTTTCGCCGTTCTTTCACTGGGTGGGATTTTATTTGGAGGGGGGAGGAGGACATACTGCAATATAAGTCCCTTCATTATTGACCAATCCTCATCGTCTTGGGCTTAAATAAAGCCCATAGATGTACTTGAGCCACAGCGCCAAACATGAGAGGCTACACTTATGCCATTCTTTTGCTGGGTGGAATTTTAGTTGGAGGGAGGAGGACATGTTGCCTGGTATGTCCTTTAATTCTTGACCAATCCCCATCGCCTTGGGCTTAAATTAAACCTACAGGCATACTTAAACTGCAGCATGAAAGACGAGAGGCTGCGCTTATGCTGTTCCTTCGCTGGGTGGGATTTTAGTTGGAGGGGAGGGAGGAGGACATGTAGCAATGTAAGTCCCTTAATTCTTGACCAATCCTTGTTGTCTTGGGCTTAAATTAAACACATAGATGTACTCGAGCTGCAGCGCCAAACACAAAAGGCTATGCTCATGCCATTCTCTCACTGG
>NW_001889898.1:679456-681716 GCF_000143565.1 Laccaria bicolor S238N-H82
TTTGTTGACATGACCAGTTTTTATGGCTTGTGAACATGACTTCTGCTGGTGAAAAGCAGCATTATGCTTTAGTTCTTTTGGAGCGTCTCTTCAATCATTTACCCTCTACTGCTCGAGTGGGTGTACTGTATGATATTGGCTGTCAACTTCATCGAAGTTGTGTCAAATGGGGCTTTTTGAAAGAATTCTTTGATCGTTTAATCTGGGCAATTTCTGTTTTCCATGCATATGGTCACCAATGGGCTTGCCAACTCATTTACCATCCAAGAAAATGTATTGGCTTTGGCTTGACTGATGGTGAGGGCTGTGAAAGATTTTGGAGCTCAATCAAGCTCTTAATTCCATCTTTGCGTGTCAGTGGCTACTATACCACTTCAGTCACCCACTAACAACTGACTATTAGTCTTGCAAACTCCATGAATACTACGGGACTAAATGTCAGGGTGTATATCTATATTGTATATATCCTGGGGCTTGTATATCTCCACTTTTACGTGAATATATTTTGACATCCAATGTCACACCAAATATATTTCTAGTGTGTCACACACCCCAAAATATATTTCTTCACTGAGATGGACACCAAATATATTTCTTATGCCTGGACCCTGAATTGTGACTGTCACACTGTAGAAATATATTTCTGGTCTGGGATGGACTTAGGATATATTTTGCAGCTGGGGTTGACCAAGGATATATTTCTTCAGCCACTAGGGGTGTCTGGGGTCCCAGTTTCTAAAAAAAAACTTGTGATTTTCTGTAATGTGGGACATATATTCCAGATGATGTTTCTACTATTTTTAGGGTTTTAGCCACCATCTGGAGCTGTGTTTCCTTGACTGTTTGTAGGATATACATAGACCATTAGCATGGCTTCCATGAAGGCTGCAACAGTCTGACTGTCCATTTTTTTCTTATAGCACTTGAATATTGTGGATAAGAAAAAACCCCTTTGGATGGGAGGACTATGACTGGGGGAATGAACATCATAGATCAAAACCATGTTCAGCAATGAACATGGTTAATCCAAACCATTCAAGTTGGAGGACTATGACTTGAGCAATGAACATTCTAGATCAACAGAACTGGTCAAGTTGGAGGGCTTTGACTTGGACAATGAACAAGATCAACCATTGAAGTTGGAGGACTATGACTTGGGCAATGAACATTGTAGATCAAAATCATTCAAGTTGGAGGACTATTATATATTTACATATACTTATAAGAAACACGGGAACTGTGCTGTGACACTAGGTGACAGGATAGCAGAATGAGGTAAAGGCGCAGGTGATGCAGATGGATGCACAAGATTGGAGTGCAAGTTGGCTGAGGAGGTGTTGGGAGTGGTTCCAACTTGAGGGGATCCATGTGAGGTTTGGAATGTGTGCAGAGGTGTCGTGCATTGCTTATATTGAAGGCAAGGAGGAAGAGGGAGTAGGGGTGGCTGCAATGTAAGAAAAAAAAGTGTTGGGGACCAGGTGGGCTCGCCTGCCGCTAAAGCCTGTGATAGTAATGGAGACTAGGTGGCTGTGAAATGACTATGCAGCCACAAACATGGCAACTTTTTGCAGGCCCCGAAGCTCATGCCATTTCTTGTCCGCAACTTGCAAGTCTGTCTGTATATTCTAAACCAACGTGATATTGATGTACTACATTGATTGGGGTAGCCTAGTTAAATATTTGCACCTTGAGAAAAGCAATGCTGGACACAAGTGTGGTGATCCATTTCAGCCTGAGTGACACTTGGAACTAGAGTGACTAGGGCATTATCAAAGTCTACTTGTGAGACAGCCACCAGTAAGTCATCAGGTGCTGCAAGTTCAGACAGAAAATATTGCGGGGTCATTGGATAGGGATGTTGACCCAAACTTTCTGATACTTTGTTCATGTCAGCTGAGAGAAGTATGTCAATAATAAAAGTGCAAAAAACTTCTGCATTGACCTACCTATCTTGGACTCCAAAAAGTCCGCTTTGCGTAACATTGCATTGAGCATTGCATCCAAGCAAAGAGCATAGAAATCAGCCCCAGTGTAGTTAAAGGGGCACTGCTCTGCAATGCAACCCAAGTCTATGTCTCAATCAAGTTGAAAGTTCCTTGTCAGGGCTTCAAGAATATTGACCTGGGCTTGGTGGGACTCGCTCACACCCAGATAGAGCAGACAATCAAATCTATACTCATTATTCATGTGCTCAAGAAGAGTCAAGAAAAGATTGGAGACGAACCTTCCAGGTTGTAAGAGGGCAGGATTGAGGTGATCA
>NW_001889898.1:710120-711240 GCF_000143565.1 Laccaria bicolor S238N-H82
GCCAGCAACTTGGAGGCAGTTAAAAAACACCAACAAAAAAATCAAGAAAAATATAAGTTTTTAAACTTGGAAGCAGTAAAGAAATATCAAAAGAAAAGCTTAAACCCAGAATTTCCTCCTGCAGCTCCTTCCCAAAAATTAATGCATCAAATATTTACAAATTTCTGTAAAGATATACATCCAAATCAATTTGAGGAATCTGGATGTGCAGTTTGTGGTCAGTTAACACAAAGTTCAACTCTCAAGAAGCTCACAGAGATGAACTTGGACTTGGATATTCTGATTCAAGATGGTGTTACTCAAGTTGAAAGACAGAGTTCAAGGGATCCCCTCTCTGATATTGAAGGCCCAGTTCTGGACAGTGATTTGGACTCTATATGTCAGATTTGCTATAAAGCTGTATCAAAAGGCAAGATGCCACTGCTAGCCTTAGCAAATGGCAAATGGATAGGAAAAGTTCCACCTCAATTGTTAGACTTGTCATTTGCTGAACAACTTTTGGTTGCTAGAGTTCGTCATAACAGATGCCTAGTCAGAGTATCCTCAGGAATGCATAAAATGAGAGCCAATGCTATCTCTTTTTCTAATCCTACACCTAAGATTTATGATATATTGCCTCCTCCAATAGAGGAAATGGATGAAGTTTTAGCTTTCATTTATACTGGTCCTTGCAAACCTACAAAATCTGACTTTGAGAGAACTCCTCTTCTTGTAAGACATAAAAAGGTGGCTGCAGCTCTAGAGTGGCTTAAACTTAACCACTGTGACTATTTTGATCTGGAAATATCCTATAAAAATCTTAGAGAATATCCTGAGGATAGTCCACCAGTTGTAGTGGATTATAGAGTGTCATCTTCAAACAAAGATCCAGAGTCTACAGCTATTAATGATATAGAAGAGGAGACTGGAACTGAAACTGGCCAGTGTCCATTTGTCATTCATGGATTGACTGGTGAAGAATATTCAACAAAAAGCTTAAAAGCACTTAAAGCCATTGCCCTTCAACATTTGACTTCAAATAAAAAGATATTAGCTGTGGGCCATGCACAAGAACCAGAGTCATTATATAATAATCCTCAGTTATTTCCTCAGATGTTTCCATGGCTTTTTCCATATGGCC
>NW_001889898.1:712690-714332 GCF_000143565.1 Laccaria bicolor S238N-H82
CAGATCAGCTAGTGAAANAGCTGCAAAGAGGGATAGACCTACATGTATGAATAAACAGGGAAAATGTAAAGCTAGATTTCCCAGACCATTATATGATCAGACAGAGGTGGATTCAAATACTGGGGCCTTAAATGTCAAGAAGGGAGAGGAATGGATTAATACACTATCTCCTCCAGTCACTTATCTGCTCAGATGTAACTCAGATGTAACAAGCCTTCTATCTGGAACAGCCATCAAAGCTATAGTGGCATATATCTCAGATTATGTAACTAAGCCTGGGTTAAAAACTTATGCAATATTTGATGCTATTAGAAGTGTATATGACAGAAACTCTGAAATGTTGGGAGGGTCTTTAGAAAGAAAAGAAAAGGCAAGAAAAATTGTAACACAGGCTAGCAACTGTTTAACAGCTAGAATGGAGATTGGAGGTCCTATGGCTGCTCTATATCTTTTGGGAAATCCTGATCATTATACCAGTCACAAATTTGTAGTGGTCTACTGGAAAAACTTTGTGAGGGAAGCTCTAAAACCCTTCAGATCAGAGGAAGACTTGGAAAAGGAGATACCTGAAAAACTTGTACTTCAAAAAGGCAAAGGTGAATATGTGGGCTTTTCATCGGTTCATGATTACATCTATAGACCAACCATATTTGAAGATAAGACACTATATGAATGGGTTCAAATGTCTGCCAGATGCAAAGTAGCCAATAGCTCCCAAGAGCATGATGAAATTACAGATTCAGATGATGAACTTGACTTGTTAGAAAAAATTGAGCAAGTCAGTACTGAAGTACTACCACAACTAGTTGATGATTCTGATGATTCTGATGGAGATGGAGATGAGCTTAATAAAAATAAAAATTCAACTAGTATTGAAGCTGATGATAGTGATGATGAACTTGTCAGTGAAAACAGAATAACCTACCCATTTCTTAGAGACCATCCTCTCTATAAAACACATCAAGCTCAATTTAATGAGAAAAAAAGTAATTTTGTCCCAAACTTTGTTGGAGGCTCACTGCCAAGATGTGACAGAGGAGACAGAGAGTATTATTGTGCTACCATGCTTGCTTTATTCAAGCCTTGGAGAACTGGTCATGATCTGAAATCTGAGGAAGACACTTGGGATGAAGCCTTCAATGACTATGAATTTACAGTGCAACAGAGGCAATATATGCAGAATTTCAATATTAGATATGAGTGTAATGATGCTAGAGATGATTTTTCTGCTCAACAAAAAAAGGGAGATTCAGAAGGAATATTTCCCCAGTGGATGTCAAATGAGACAATGTTGGATCTTGATGAATTAAATGCATATGATGGTGCTCACTTTGGGGATGCAGAGTATGATGAAAATGATGAAGAGAATATTCCAAATAAATATACAGTACTTGGAAAATATGGAAGAGCAAACCAAGAGCAAATGAATGCTACAAAAATTGCAATAAAAGAAGCTGGCTGGATGGATGAATCACCAAATGGAATAGATGAAGTTGACAAGGAACCAATCCAACCTGATATATTACAGTCTAGTTCCAAATGGAAAGCTTCAGTTGATCAAAAAAGACAGGAGGAGTTGGCTCAAAGAAATAAAAATATCCCAGCTCAGAAAAATATAAAAAACCAACAGATGACCCAAATG
>NW_001889897.1:0-139898 GCF_000143565.1 Laccaria bicolor S238N-H82
ACTCTAGAGGATCCCCTGTCTGTGACGGAATTGAATATTTCGCAGAGTATTTCCGCAGCGAGATTGTCGATGTAAGGCATCTGAAGATCTGCGGGATGTCGAAGGGAGCTGGGAGTCACGATGGTGGAAGGGAAAGATAGAGGCGTCCAGAAATCCGGAAAGTTTGAATGGCTAAGTTGGACTCTGTTGGTTATTTATACATGTAGAGTGTGGCCTAGTGTGGCCCACAACCGTCCATTGTTCTCTGGATTCGTGCAATCCCAAAGATGGATACCGATCATGGTGTGGGACAAGCCACGAAAATCCGAGCTGTGGCCTTATTTTGATAATTGGGGCAGGGAGCAGGTGTTGCACAATACGGTAGAGGAGGAAAAAACATCTCAAAAACTATTCCCTGGCAACCTCAAAGGGAGGAAACAATTAGACCGTCAGTGACCACAGCGGAGGGTTGACTCTTGCCGAAATTTGGGTATGGGATTAGACCTCTGCCAGAGGTGTCCATGCAGTCGAAGGATGGGGAAAGCTATTGCGATGACTGACTCAGAAGGCCTTGAAAGACGAAATTTCAAACAAAAGAACAAAAAATATTTGTAAAGGTTGACGGACCCAATGGTTCAAGACTAACAACCAGGTATCACGAGCCTTCACGCGATACAGGGAACGCCTTGGACTCCTCACAAAAGAGCAAGAAAACGCCCTTAACCATGGCAGACAGAACAAGAGTTGAGATAATTCGATTGGCTGAGCGACTGTCGCCGGACTTCGCGTTTGACCGCGTGTATTCTGTGCCGATCATGAATGTCTGCATTCCAGTTGTATTGGTTGTTAGCGAGAGTATCGAGATACTAAGGCCAACATGAAGTGACGTACGCGTGTGCCATATGTCCGTACCAGAAGAGGGAGACTGTTGAATACCACATAGCTTAGTGGTAGTTAACAGAGACAAGGCAAGTTTGCATCGTAGAGGGACATCATTGGCTCAAAAGAGATTCTCTGGAGAAAATAAGAATTGGTATATTCCGTTCTTGAAGCAGGCTTACAGCTGCCAGTCGCACGCAGAGGCGGCTGAACATCTAGTGCGTCTTCAGATATTGTATCCGTTAAGATGCTTAGGCGAAGAGTCGTCACGTCGAAGCTCTGGGATTATCATAATACGTTCGAAGCTTTGGAGGACCAAGGAAGAGTGATTCGGTTGAGAAGGATAGAAAAAAGACTCAAATTTCTTGATGTCCGGCATTTACCGATGACGGTGTAATGGACGCACGTGGGAAGAACGTCTCTGTTTCCCCCCACACAAGCTTTAGACCCGTGCCTACGGCACGGCACTCGCTAACGCTCGGCCGTTCCTCCAGCACTGGTCACAGCTTGCCGGGGGCACGCCCCCTGGACCCCCTGGTACACATGTTTAATCCTAGTTCTGGTACACATGTTCAATTCTGGCTCTTCTTACATCTCAATCAAAATAAAGTGACATTTATCAGTACTTTTACCATTTACATCAATCTAATAATACCTCTGGATAGACTACATTTTGTGTTACAGTTTGTTGTGAACCATCTTTGAAGAGAACTTTGATACAGTTGCTTGATGTGCAACGTGAAAGAGCCACATAAAGTTGTCCATGTGTAAATACTGGGGTCCGAACATCCAGTCCTAAATGTTTCACTGACTGTCCCTGAGATTTGTTGATTGTCATGCAAAAGGCCAGGCGAACAGGAAATTGCCTTCTGCATAACTGGAATGGAAGTTCACCATTTGAAGGCTCAAATCTTATGCGGGGAATGAATGCTGTGTGTCCTGCAAATTCTCCTCCCAGAATGCGTACTTCTAAAACTCGGGAAGAGGCACGGGTGAGGATTGCCCGGGTTCCATTGCATTGTCCATTTGCTGGATCAATATTTCGAAGGATCATTACTGGTGCACCTATCTTGAGTTTCAATTTTGCTAGAGGCATTCCACTAAGGTTGATGGAATTGAGGTATTCTACTGGGTATTCAAATTCACCATCCACACCTCCTTCTCTCATAATAGAGTCTGCTGAGTGAAATGTAAATTCATTTCCACACATGCGTAATGCCTGTAAATGAGCAGGTAAGTGTGGATACTGAATACCATTTTGGTTAGGATGCCCCATATTCTGGAAAAAAGCTTGTTAGACAGATGGAAAATAGCCTAATGGTTTTTCTTACCACATCTACCATAGCAGCAGGTGGAAATAGAGGTGGAGGGGCAGCAAGGGGGGCAGCATGAGCCTAAAAGATATATTAAATATTAGAAAAAGAGATATAACTCTGCAACCTACCTGATTTTGCAAATTACCCACTTGTGCAGCCATCCCAGGAGTAAGGTGAAGAATTTGACCATTATATAGAACCTCAACAAATGGATCATCACCTACAGGACCTTGAGGAATTTGAAGAGGAGCAACAGGGGGTGGAATAGGGAAAGGAAGAATAAAAGGTACACCACCACCAACAGCAGGATTTTGAGGTGTTCTCCTATGCTCAGGACTTTCCAACATCCTTTCTTGACGCTCTCTTGCCCTCTCAATATTTCTATGCCTTTGTGGAGTATTAGGAAGAGAATCCCTAGGGAATAAATGATAGTTAAGTAATAAAGGCAGGGAGCAAAAGAAATATCCTACATCAAGACCAAAAGGACAACTGAAGCATATATTCTGATTACCAAAAAAAAGAGAAAAAGATCCACATATTGAAGCAACTAACCAATCAGCAAAACCTTGTGAAATCCTATCATCAAAAGTGATCAGAAGCAATCCAAGTGGACAAAATGTCAATTGAAGGTGTCTAAAAATAGTTGAAGGCTTTCCATAATGATCAAAATGTTATCCAGAAACTTACAAAATAATGTATCAGAGTTCGTGGTGGTTTGTGGAACAGTGAGGCAGGAGCAGCCTGAAGCCGTGTTGAGAAGTCTCGTGAGGGTGTGAAGTGCTTAGTAAGATAAAGCTGAATTTGTCAGCCATCAATCCTTTGTGTTTTCATGTATACAAGCTTTAGACCCGCACCTACGGCGCGGCACTCGCTCCGGTGCTGGTCACAGCTTGCCGGGGGCATGCCCCCTGGACCCCCCTGGTACACATGTTTAATCTCAGTTTTGGTACACATTTTTTATCCCACTTCATGTTTAATCCCACTTCTGGTACACATATTTAATCCCACTTTTGGTACACATAGTTAGACTTAAACCTGGACTTATACTACAGCACTCACTTCGCTCAGTCATGCCTTGCCAGAGGCAAGCTGTTCCCCCAGCACACATGTTTGTTTCCAGTTCTGGTACCCATCTCTAATCCCTGTTTTGTTACTTACACTTTATTTCACTTCATTTGAATTTTCAAAGATACACTTTAACCTACAGTGGCACTCATTGCACTTGGCCAGCTTGCCAGAGGCAAGCCCTTGGACTATCTGATACAATAGTGGAATGCAGAGTTGATGTCACAGCCACCAAAATGGGTCATGACAACTTGTCCGCTAAATCCCACAATACAGAAAATCTGTGAAAGTTGGACTTTGTATCGCTTTCTGTCTCGAGGGCCTAACCAATCAGGCAGACTTGGGGCAGACTTCAAATTGAGACATACTTTCCTGTTAAATTACCTCTATATGTGATGCCATACCTAATTTCTACATAACAAAGATACCATTCAGTAAGAAAGAGATTGAAAATTTCACACATTTTGGGAATTTTACGGTGTTCCTCAATGTAAAAGATCTGGTATGTACAGAGCATGCCATGTGGCCATCAGGGATTTGAAACTCAGTCAAAGCTGTAGCAGGTGTGTCAATGGTCAGTTGTAGTGAGGGCATTTACCTGTTGGAGTTGATTCACTAAGGAAAGTTGTTGTGTGGTGAAAAAAAGCATAGTGTTGTGGCCACCACGTCAACTCTACATTCCACTAATATAACAGTTGTGGTGTACATGTTGCTCAAAGTTACAGTTTCTGCACCTATGGTGTGGACCCCCAGAACACATGTTTAATTCCAGTTTTGGTACACATCTTTTATCCCAGTTCCAGTGCACATGTTTAATCCCACTTCTGGTACACATATTCAATCTCCATTCTGATACATATTCTTTATTCCAGATCTAGTGTATATCTTTCACCTGAATCATCAATGTTAGGCTTAGACCTGGACACAGCAATCACTTTGCTTGGCCATGCCTGAGGCAAGCTGTCCCCCCCAGTACATATGTTTATTCCAGTTCTGGTGCACATTTTCAATCTCTCTTTTTTTTTTTTTTGGTGAAGCTATGTAGCATACAACAGTTAACAGTGTTATCCTTGTACGCAAGCATCAAGGACAGGGGATTGCACCCTGTTGGAAGAATGTCAACTCACCCCAAGGAATTGTGGCTAGGCAGGCTCACACTGGAGCAGTGTGGGACTCAGAGCAGCCACATTGTGTAAAGCTAGCAGTTGCAGCCTGGAGGCCACCCTACTCTCATACCCACTAAAACCCCAGCTTCTGGTACTTTCATCTTATTAAATTTGAAATTTTAAAATTATGCTCTGACCTGCACCTATGGTTTGGCACTCACTGCAGTTGGCCAGCTTGCCAAAGGGAAGTCCCTTGGACTATCTCATAAAAATCTGATAGCTGTGGTGTACATGTTTCTCAAAGTTATACTAATCCCTGTTTTGGTACTTACACTTTATTTGAAATTTTCAAAAATACACTTTAACCTGCAGCAGCCCTGGCTGCACTTGGCCAGCTTGTCAGGGCAAGCCCCCTGGACCTCCCAGTACATATGTTCAATCCCAGTTCATTTTATCTTAATCATCAAAGTTAACCTGCCCTCATTCAAATTTTTATTCTAATCCAAATCATCAAAGTTACATTTAGATCCACACTTATATAGTCCTACATTTGGTACTGTAACTGCAGTCAGCAGTACAAAGCTGGCCATAATTTTTGATTTTTCAACACTATACCATGCACCATAAATTACAGTTCAGTAGGCCACTGATGAAAATCTGTAGAGCAACTAAAATCCACCTGAAATTTAATCAGCATAGATCTCAAAGTAGGAGAAATATACACTAACAATGAAGTGGGGGGTAAAAAACAGTACAGAAAAAGCGAAATTGAGGCTGCTCAGAGAGGTGTGACCACAAAAACACTCACAAAAAATTAATGCAGGATCTTACTATTACAGAATGAGGTTGGGAGCTACCAATACAAAATGTTCTGTGGTTGTGGTCACACCGTGTGACATTCCCGGGAAACGCCGCTGACGCGGCTCAGTAAAAGACAAAGAGGCTGCTTACATGATCTATTACGTAATAACTGACAACCGTCCTCTCTTTATATACGAGGATTGACACGTACACAAAGATATCATCAGTGATTATCTATCCAATTATCCGTGAAGCTGGAGCTGAAACACATTATCGTGTTGCGCAGGTGTTTAACCGTGGTTCCCTTGCTCGCCGTTTCGAACTGCTAGTTAATTTTATCGACCGAAAACGTGGGACCAGTCGACCTTGAGGACTCAGGAGGAGCGAGATCATACATTTGCGGCGGACAGACCAATTGTGCACATCAGCTCAAAATCAGTACCCAGACGTCCTCGGGACTGGAAGTTTTATTCATGATACAAAGGTCAGTCTTGAATTCGATGGCAATAAAGCATACCATGAGACACGGTTTTTTTACTGAATTTTTGTGTGTTCAGTAGATACTGATTAGTCGGCCGCCACATAGGAATCGCCTTCATCGCCTTCAGGGAGTTTCTCAGTCTCTGACTTTTGTTCAATTGTTACCGCGGGAATCCTGGGGAGCCAAACCGTCAAGTTCAAACTGGCGTGGCTTGGAAGTACCACCTTATCACTGGATGCGCCATTTCGGCTGGTTGATTAGGGGACCTTTGCGCTCCTTTCAACTCCTCGCTCAATGCCGCAGGATGAAGTACCGCAGCAGAGGCCCAAGTGCAGAGTGCGGTTTTTTTGCTCAACCCAAGCTCAACCACTCAAACGTCGATTGGACACTTCATTCTCGTTATACGCCCTCTATGAATGTCCCTGTGAGTCCACTCGCATCGCTTCCTGGTATCTGTCGAATAAACATCATCTCCCCGCCTCCCTAAAAGATTGCTCTGGACGTTCTCCCAACGTTCTCCTTATTTTTGTGAAGTTGATTATGTAAGCAATTAAATAATTTCTTTGAACAAGCTTTAGACCCGTGCCTACGGCACGGCACTCGCTAACGCTCAGCCATTCCTCCAGCACCGGTCACAGCTTGCCGGGGGCACACCCCCTGGACCCCCTGATACACATCTTTAATCCCAGTTTTGGTACTCATCTTAAATCCCAGTTCTGGTACACTTCTTTTATTCCAATCTCTATATTCATTCACATACACTTATTTACAGTAATTAAAGAAATTGTACAAAAATCATAGCATAAATCTACAATATCAAATTTAGTCAAGAAGTACCTCAGGATATACAATATTTTTGGTAACAGGAATTGGAAGTTGATCATCCCATATTATCCTGATGTTATGAACAGAAGTTACTCATGAAACTGCAACATAGAACTGCCCATGGGTGAACACAGCAGATTGAGCATCTATCCCCACATAATTCACAGATTGTCCTTGTGACTTGTTGATAGTCATAGCAAAACACAGTCAAACTGGAAATTGTAGATGTTTAATTTTGAATGGAACTTGGGTCTCATTAGGAATGATCCCCATCTGAGGAATGAAGATCAGCTCTCCAGCATGTTCTCCAGTGAGAAGTCAAACCTCCAAAACTAATGGAACTTGGGTCTCATCTATGTGAGGATTGAAGATCAGCTCTCCAGCATGTTCTCCAGTGAGAAGTAGAATGGTAGTGTGTTCTTGGTAGAATGTTCTGAGTAGCATGTTCTCAATGCACATATTCAATCATAGTGTGTGCTTGGTAGTGTGTTCTCAATAGTCTTGCTAACACTTGGCCATTCCTCCAGCACTGGTCACAGCTTGCCAGGGGCACACCCCCTGGACTCCCCTGTACACATGCTTAATCCCAGTTTTGGTACACATGCTCCATCCCATTTCTAATGCACATCTTCAATTGTAGTGTGTTCTTCGTAGTGTATTCTCAATGCACATCTTCAATGATAGCATGTTCTTTGTAGTATGTGCTTGGTAGTGTGTTCTTAATAGTGTGTTTTTGGTAGTGTGTGCTTTGTAGTGTGTTCTCAGTAATGTGTTCTTGGTAGCATGTTTTCATACACATATTCAATCATAGCATGTTCTTGGTAGCTTGTTCTCAGTAATATTCAATCATAGCATGTGCATGTTAGTGTGTTCTCAGTAGTGTGTTCTTGGTAGCGTGTGCTTGGTGGTGTGTTCTCAGTAGTGTGTTCTTGGTAGCATGTTCTCAATGCACATATTCAATCATAGCGTGTTCTTGATAGCATGTTTTCAATGCACATATTCAATCATAGTGCATTCTTGGTACTGTACGATTATGACTGAGTCTTCACCTCAAGCATCACAGAGGGGTTTGAATGAAGGGAAGTGAGCATGACATCACACATCACTGCAGGTTTTGAAACTGTTTCCTCTTGCATCTAAAATACCAATTCTTCTGAGCCTCACTCCTAGCTGTGTAGACAGCACTAAGAATCCTTAGACTAATTTCTAAGGAGACCTATTGCACCATTGATGATTTGACTGCAAGGACAGCCTATTCTTGATTTTCTGAAGTACAGATGAAGAGACTGTACTCTTTGTCATGCCTCACATCAGATGTTGAAGTGATGAAGAGTTGATCGAAATAGGTCACACCATAAACGGCTTGAAGAGGTGGTCATAATCGTACAGTAGCATGTTCTCAGTAATATTCAATCATAGTGTGTTCTCAATGCACATATTCAATCATAGTGTGTTCTTGGTAGCTTGTTCTCAATGCACATATTCAATCATAGCACATTCTTGGTAGCATGTTTTCAATGCACATATTCAATTATAGTGTGTGCTTGGTGGTGTGTTCTCAGTAGTGTGTTCTTGGTAGCATATTCTTGGTAGCATGTTCTTGGTAGCATGTTCTCAGTGCACATATTCAATCATAGCATGTTCTTGGTAGCATGTTCTTGATAGCATGTTCTTGGTAGTGTGTGCTTGGTAGTGTGTTCTCAGTTAGGAGGTCAGGATTGATGGTTAGAATTAGGGATGTTTTGTCTCCCTATGTAGGAGGTTAGGGTGGTTACATAGTTTGAAGCTTCAATTGCTGTGAGGCAGCTAAAGTAGGATGCTTGAATTCCTATTTTGGGATTGTCATTGAATGTATATCCTCTTTTTTATCCCAGTTCTTCAATGTTACACTTGGATGTGGACTTATAGCACAGCACTCAATTCACTTGGCCACACCTTGCCCAAGAGAAAGCTCACCACACTTTGCCAGCTTGCCAGATGAAAGCCCTCCAGATCCTCCACCCAACATATGTTCACTCCCAGTTCTCGTACATATCTTCCATTCAAATCATCATAGTCACATTTTGATCAAGACCTACATGGAGCTACATGCTATATCATGATTATAGCCAGCCATAGAAATTTAGCTATATTTATTGGCCTAACCCTCCATCATATGGCTTAGCTTAAAAAAGAACTGTAAAACCATCGCATATCAATGCTGTGCAAAGAAAGCAAAAGACTGATAGCAACTGGCAGACATTTACACAGAGAGGCATTTGGTCCTCCAATTTTTGCCAACTTCAAATCACCAAAGAAGGAGCAAAATGTCCACCCACACCAAGTACTGGGAAAATGTAAATCAGAAGAGAAAAGTCAAAAAAGAACTGCCTAGCAGGATAACATCAGACAGAAAAGGAGCAGGAGTGGTTAACCATAAGAGAAAAGAAGAAATATACACTAATAGTGACTTTGACACAGGTGTAGAGGGAAATGAAGGGTGATAAAGGTGAAAAAAAAAAGTGAAATTGAGGGTGCTGAAGGAGGTGTACCCACAAAAATGCATGGTAATTATTCTATGCAGTACAGAATGTAGTTGTAGGGTCTAATAGGACCAACACAACATTGCCTATGGCCAGAGTTTCCAGAAAAAGCCACTGGTATAAAGAAAGAGGTTGCTTACATGATCTATTACATAATTATTAGTAAGCGTTGTACATTTATATATTAGATTAGAATCAAGGGGGTGGCGGAACGTGGATCCCGGATATAGGGTTAGGGGGGGGGGCTCCGCTTGGGTATCGAAATATTTTTTGTGACCTACATTGCAAAAGTCCTGCCAATAAGCCAAATCGCGCTCCCCAAAGAAGTTGGGAAGTTCAGATGCACGGCAAACACTTAATCTGCGTATTTACTATCCGAAATTTTGACTGAGAGCCAAAAAAAAGTCAACGAACTTTTTTATAACACCATTCAGGTTCGCAAAAAGATGAATTCGAGAGCCACGAAATGTGTGAAGGTTGGCCATTCATCGAAGTTTTGGATGTGTCTGAGTTGTATGGATACTATGGGGGTGAAGTGTCGTTGCACGTAGTAACAGATCCAAAAATGTAACATACTACATACTTACTTGAGTATGTTTTTGACATAGGAACTCAGAGGTTTCCTTTTTTGGGGGGTATGGGGTAGGGGGGGGTAGGCTGAGGGTGCCTTAATTCGTAATGCGACTGTATATCTAAAATCCACGTTCCGCCACCCCCTTGATTAGAATTAGATAGAAGAAGATAGATAGAATAGAATTACCGAGCATTACCGTCACGAACCAAGAAATCAACCAGAGGGCTCGGAGTTGCTTTGTTACGCCCCTTGTGCACAACATCAGTTTACCGGAAAAAAATAACTGACCAACCTTCAAACCGTTCAACTTCTGTATTCTTCCTCAGGCTGGTGCAATCATAAGGAACCTCTCTACATCGACTCCTGGGATTGCACTCTAAAGCTTCAGGCTCGGGGATTCCACTATCAATCTTGGGCAACTCCTGGGTCCGCCCCACCATTCACTCACTTCTGGTATCTCATGTACTTGCATTGGATCCCGGCACGATGATCATGCGCTCGCCCCAAACTCCTATCCGCTCTCCAAAATTGACCCGCCTGACACCATTGGCGGGAGAAAGGAGTGTATTTTCCACCTTATTTAGCCTCGCAATTGGGATGGTTTCATTTCACAAGTACCCCCCGCGGAAAACAAAAGGTTCATCCATCTGCCTACATTCGTTACATTTGACTTGACCTTCGTTTCCAGCTGACAGTCGCGATGAGTATCAAGCCACTCAACTACGAAATTCAAGTTATAGGGCGGCAGCAGCCAATCGTATATAAAGACTCCGTCCCAGCATCCCTCACCGTTGCTGCTCCGCCAAAGGATAAGACGCTCGCATTCCTCGCCCAACTCGTCAAAAAACACCATGACGAAATTATGAAAGATCAGGCGTGGAAGTGTTGGAAGTGCGGCAAGAATGCGACTAGCATGCTGCATACCCCGTCGCCGTACTTACATCTGAAGGAGCCTATGGTTATGGATATTGCACAGCCGATTTGCTGCAATGGAGGGGTCTGTGATAAAGAGGGAAGGGTGATGATTGAAGAAGAGATGAGAGAAGCTTATGGTACGGGACTTGCTGGGCTATAGGCTCCTTCGTCAAGAAATTGTTTCCGAGATTGTCAAATCAACTTTGAACTAAGACATGTTGTATCATTGAGACCAAACAAGACCCCTCCACTTCATCGCTAATGATATCGCGTTTGTGAGACCAATCGGCTCCACATGGCCACGTACTAGCTATTGTGTCTTCGATTGCGCGACGAGGCAACGATGGCTCATGGATGGAGCTGCAGTAATTCCACCCGCAGTCCCACTGACACGTATCACCGTAACCTTCCGCCTTAAATAGCCAGCATAGGATAGTTTATATGGGATTTAATTATACGAAGACCAGTCCCATGATGATTACAATTCAATCGACATAGTAGGCCGAATCCTCCACCTTTTAAATTTCATCCCCTCCTCCCTCTCCACCAAAACATCATCATATTCAATTTCCTTCAGCTTTGGCCAAACAGACTTATCCAACGACCAAAGCTTGATCAAAGTCTTTCCATGGGATTCGTCCATAATCCCCACCATTAACCGAGTTAAATTAGGGAACAGCCTCGCGAGAAGGTCAAAATCGTCATCGCCGTCGTACATATTGATGTCTTCGAGCCTCAAACTGCGCACGTTTGGGAAGTGGAATGGTATGCCGTCGCACACGGAGATAAATCCAGCCCAAATGTCTTCAGAGATACCGACAAACCAGACTTGCTCCAGAGTCTCACTAATCCGCTCTAGAAAGGTTTCCGCAAAAAACTGCTGGGCAGCGCGAATGCGGTCGTTGCTACGGATGCTCCCCACAGAGTCTCTGATGTCGCGAAACATGATACTGACGAGGGGTGATGCGGTCCTTTTGAGATACTTGACTCTGTCCTGCGCAGCCTCCCATTGAAGGCGCGCAGCGGGGATATCGATGTTGGCGAGGATGATGTGTTTTACATAAGTCATTGTCAGAGCGTCCAGATATTCCCCCTTGGAAAACAGACGGTCCTCGAAGAGAATCCGATCCATACCCGTAGGAAAGTCGGACACCAGAGCGAATTGAGAAGCCAGCGAGACGACCTGAGGCGCGATTAGAGATATTTGAAATGGTATGTTGGGACTGATCTCTTTCCGATCAACCTCCTCGAAGATGTGGAGCCACTTGATCCCAGCGGTCGTGTCGGACTGGTAATTGTAATATTCCAAGGCCCGTAAGAAGTAGTGGATCGCCCAATGGCGTCCCTCCAGGCGCAAACTCACACAACGCGCTAAGTGCTTGGCGAATATGCCATTAACAGCATAAAAGATGCTTTGACAGTTATCCCTCGTGTTTGGGTTGCATCTTACTAGAAAGGACACGTCCAGATGGAGTGGATTACTTCGGGAACGCTCGAGTACCTCTTTGGTGAGGTCTGCCCAGTCCGAGAAGAGCCGCCTGTGAGTGATGCGCAGACGTGACCACATAACGGGTCGGTCGAGCATGATCCTGCGCCATCTTTTGCAGACGTGTGAGAGGGCGATCGCGGTTTCGGAGTCATGTGTGAGTTCGGGAAGCATCAAGGCGTCGGCTGGGGGCGTGACTATGATGCCACTGCTGTCCCCGTCTGGATCCATGACTGCCATGGTGGGGTCGCTAATGCCACCATCTACACATCCTGTGAGGAGCTTGAAAACCTCGCACAGCATTTCTGTAGGTAATTTGTTGACGGAGGGCGAGCGCATTGCGGAATGTAATCGAAGTTCGTTGGGAAGCGCGTTCAAGTTGTGGTTGAAGGGAAAGTGGGAAGACTGTCGTCGGAGTCTGGATTTTAGATGGCTGTATTGTTGATTTAAAGTGACTCTAGGGGGTTAAAATTGTGGCCCCACAGCAATCCATTGTTCTATGAACTTGCGTATTCCCTAAAATGGATACCGATCGGCCGCCTGATGCGAGCTGATGCGCTAGGCGGGATGAGTCACGGACATCGTGGCCTTGTTCCGAAATCTGCGCCCACAAGGCAGTGGTCGCAAGAAACACCAGGAGAAGTGGGGATAAGCGGCCGATAGCCTGGTATTAAAGATCAAAAAGAACAAGAGGCGTCCACAAGCGCCCACCAACTAAGAGCGATTAACGGGACGATTCACCGATAACGTGGGCTCGTGGTCTTGTTCCAAAGTTGGGGCCAGGGAGGAGGTGCCTCAAGGCGTCACTAAAGCATAGGCAGCAGCGATGTCCGAGGGTTCTGGGGGGATGTGATTTCAAAATGAACAAAACAGCGTGGTCATACTAACCAAGCAATGAACAGAGTGAGGGGACAAAACCCTGTTTCGGATGAGCAAGCTCTAGGCCCGAGCATTGAACCTCGACTCTTGTTGTCAATGCTGAATTCTGGGGCCAAATTTTAAAAGCGGGGCTGTGGACGTACTCCGACTTCCATGAATATAAAAAGGACGCAGAGCTCAGGAAACCACCGGACTCTATAACAGCAACGGCAGGACTGTGACTCCAATGTCCCTGAACTTGTTTTAAGTCGGCGCTAGGAAACAGGTATTGCAACCGCGAAGTGTTGCGCAACATAAGCCAAGGTCATGACGGAAGACGTTTGAGGACAAAAGCTGGAGAAAAAACATCGAGAAGCAATGAAACGTATGAGCTCGGCTTACAACTGAAGAGGATAACTAACGTCAATATGGGCTGTTAGAAATATTAAAGATCTTACGTTTTCTGTGAAAATCAGTATTCTAAGTTGGCTCATCATCGTGCTCACTGTGAGCAACGGTCAACTTTGAACTCATAGGCAAGCACAAGGGCTGCGGGAGGCGGCGGCGTGGGAGTTTATCCGGTCACTGGGAGTGGTGACGTGTGTCCGTTCCTTTCGGAAACGTGAGCATGGCAACGTGAACCCATCTTGCACTATCACTTGGCTGGTTGGAAAGACGTCAACTGTAAGCTCTCAATCACGCTCAGCACGATAACACTTTGACAAGAATTTCCCAGCCTGAATGTCTCTGGGAGCCTCAACCAATGACACCATGAATAGCACCCAGCTCACGTCCGATACTTACCCGCTCCAGCCTGTAGGTATCGGAGGAAGTTCGACGAGTGGGGTAGGGCCGGTCGGAAGATCATTAGAAACTTCAGCCGGCCGCCTTACAAGCCTATTGATTCTACCGCGTCAAAGTTGTCTCATTGCATTATTTATAGATGTGGTGGTGCATGCCTCGTTCCCCGCATCTAACATAGTGCAATTCCGACCATGCGAGCCACACCCCTCCTTCGCAATGCACCTGCTACCGCATCTGCGGCTCTCCGAGAGCGAGTTCGTCGACCAGCTTATCTGAGCAAACTCGCTCATCCGAAGGATTTGGCTCCGCTTTTCAAGGTGATCCTTATTTTTCCGACTTTTTTTGGGCGCTATCTCATTGCACACTTTGACAGAACGATGACTATGTATGTTCTTATGAACCACATCAACTCCCTTGCCTAAACGAGCTGTATAGATTGGATGGTCTGGGTTCACTGGAGTCGGGTATCCCAAAACTGTCCCGACGGTATGTTTCACGATATCTTCCCACCTTTCAACTATAAAGCTTATGATTGTCAGGCAATGGCTGACTTGGCAGAAGAGAGCAAAATGCAAGAAAACCCTGAAACAAAGAAAAAGTTCAACCTCTTCGTGGGCGCTTCTGTCGGGCCTGAGGTTGAAGATCGCTGGGCATCCCTGGACATGTAATGTGATTGTATTCCAAACTCTCGAGCCTCACTGATTGGACGCTTTCTAGGATTGCTCGTCGATACCCACATCAAGTCGGAAAAGAGGTTTCAAAGGGCATCAATGCCGGTCGGATTGAATTCGCCGACAAGCATCTTTCCAGTGAGTCTTCTTCATCATTGAATCGTTCTACTGACTCTATAATGTCAAAACAGTGTTCCCTCAGGACTTGACTTACGGTTATTACAGCCTCAAAAAGAAGCATGGAGATCCGAAGAAACCACTCGACTGGGCCATCGTGGAGGCGACGGCAATCACAGAAGATGGGAGTATCATTCCCGGTACGTCTTCCCACTTTCTAGGGTCTCCTTAGAGTCGGATCCTGACTAGTTCCTAGGTGCATCGGTGGGTGCTACCCCGGAAATAGTACAGAGCGCGGAAAAGATTATTATTGAAGTTAATACCCACATTCCCTGCCTTGAGGGGCTACATGACATCAACCACTCTTTCACGCCGCCGAACCGACAACCCTACGTCAGTCATCTTTTTCTGTTGTGCGTTTGTCCCTCACTCATCCCCAACAGCTCGTCACAAACCCTATGAACCGGATAGGTCTCACATCCATCCCCATCGACCCCGATCGCGTAGTTGCCATCGTTGAGTCCCGCGTGCCCGACAACACGGGCAAGAACGCGCCTGAGGTTCGTCGCTTCTCTCCCTTCTCTTCCGTTCGCTCTAATGAGCAATGTAGAACGATGAAAGTCGCGCCATTGCAGCCCATCTGATCAACTTCTTGTCGGAGGAGGTTGCTGCTGGTCGTCTCCCCAAGTCTCTTCTCCCTCTTCAATCAGGCATTGGTAACGTTGCCAATTCTATCATTGGTGGTTTGGCGGATGGTCCTTTCGAGCAAGTGCAAGTTTGGACTGAGGTATTGCAAGGTAGGCCGTTCTTGATGATTTCTTATCGGCGTATGTTAACCTGCTACAGATACCTTTATTCGTTTCTTCGACTCTGGGAAGCTTCAGTTCGCCACTGCGACCAGTATCCGTTTCTCGCCCGAGGGGTACGTTGCCTGTTCTGTCTCTTCAGATATGAGTACTCAATCCATATGCTACCCAAAGCTTCGACCACTTCTATGCCAGTAAGCAGGGAAACATGTCACCAGTACCTCCTTACTGATATGTCTTCCTTCTAGACTGGGCCCAATACAAAGACCGTCTTCTCTTACGCTCCCAACAAGTTGCGAATGCCCCCGAGATCATCCGCCGTCTCGGAGTCATCGCCATGAATACCCCACTCGAAGTCGACATCGTATGTCTCATTCCTCCGACGTTCCCATATAAACTCTAACGAAGGCTCGCAGTACGCCCACGCCAACTCCACGAACGCTCTTGGTTCAAGGTACGTTCTGCGATTCTACATCGAAATCGAGCCCTGATTGATGTCACCTAGAATGTTGAACGGTCTCGGTGGCTCAGGCGACTTCCTTCGTAACGCTAAACTCTCCATCATGCATACCCCTTCGGCGTACGTCGTAACCAAATCACCCTCTCTTTCCCCATTGACACCACTACTAGCCGACCAACCAAGACGGACCCGACAGGGATCAGCTGCATCGTTCCCTTCGCATCTCACGTCGACCACACTGGTTCGTCTTTCCAGCAATCAACTTTCCCTGCCGACTCTTACGCTTACACTTTCTCCAGAGCACGATCTAGACATCATCGTCACCGAGCAAGGTCTCGCGGACCTCCGTGGCTTATCGCCACGCGAGCGTGCGCCGGTCATCATTGAGAAATGCGCGCACCCGGATTATAAGGATATGTTGCATGAGGTACGTGTATTCGTCAATTTTCGTTTGATGTGGATATGGTTTGATGGTTGGGGTAGTATTATGAGCGCTCGTTAAAGGAATGTCTGGCTAGGGGGGCTGGTCATGAGCCGCATATGCTGAGGGTACGTACTTGCTTCTTCTTTGGGGGGTAATACTTACTGATTGTGGGATGGTAGAATGCGTTCAAGTTCCATACGAATTTGATGGAGAAGGGTACGATGAAGATCTCGAAATGGGATTGAGCTTGAGTGGTGATGTTATTTATCAGCTAATACCGTACTACAATCCAACTATTTGTTCACCATATTTTTTGCCACTTTTTTCTGGTGCATCCAGAACCCCTGTCCGAGCGAGTGTTTGGTAAATCCAGCGTGGACAAACAAAAATCTTTCACCTTCAAATTCTCCTCGCCACCATACTAGCTTGATCGTATCTCAACCTCTCCGCACTGCTGGTGAGGTTTGGTAAGTCTCGTGACCAATGTCCTCGAACCCTGCTGTCACTATCAGAGCGCCGCTCAAAATGTCAAGTTGTTGTCCTTCTGTCACATACACAACGTTGTTCAGACCTTTCGATACCAAGGCGAACCTCTTAGAAAAACCTTGTCTTGGAGTGACATTTGTCAAGGCTCGCTCACTCCATGGCCTCTCATACCATTATGACCCCATACCATCGTCGGACCTGCCCATTTCACAACTTATCAAAAGCCCTCCTGCGAGAAATATTTAGCGCCCATTTCTCCCAGTCGAACAACGTTTTGGGATTAACCATTTCCAGCGTCTGTAGGAATTGGAGAGAAGTTGCCCTAGGCATGCCCAATATCTGGACCAATATATCCCTTCGCGCCGCTCGCCATCCCCGGATATTAGAACACATTCTTTCCCGGTCTACACACTATCACATTGACGTCAGAATCGACTTCAGTGAACAACGATTTTTCTCAACCTGTGATGCTGAAGCCCCCGATTTTCGTGACACCTTCGAGGCAATCGTGCTTCACATCAAGCGCTTGCGTAAACTTACAATCACCGCGCGGAATCCTATCATCCATGCAATTGCGAAGCACCTCAAATATCGCACTATGCCCAAACTCGAGCATCTGGAGATCATCCAGTGCGATACGGGTCCGGTGTCCTTCTTTGGACCTTTCCTGGTTGATCAAAGCGCGTTTACATCTCTCCGACTCGTACGAACAGCTGCTACCTTCGGAGACGCCTCCCTACTTCAAGGTATCCGCACTCTCGATTTGGTCGAGTCTTCAGGTCGATTTCTCGACCAAAACGCACACATCGACTATAGGTTTCCGGCTAGTCAGCCGGTACCATGCATGAACAAGCTCACAAGGCTCAGTATAACGGATACAGAGCTCTTCGTGAACGTTATCAACCCCCTCGTCTCTATAAAACCCGCGTTCACCGTTTCGCAACTCACCCATCTCACATTGTCCCGACTTAAAGTCGCGGCTTCCCCCGACTCTATGGCTGCGTTCATCAGGCTTTATAACATGACGTATACCTCCCGTTTGGAGGAGCTGTGTTTGGATAACATCCATGATAACGCTCTTGAGATTCTTCAGCAGATGATTGGCGCGCCGTATCCGAAGTATCCGCTTTTGAAATCGTTGGGGCTGTCGTCCCTTCCTGTTAAGGATTTGAGGAGAGAGTTTTATGTTGCTTTTCCGGCGGTTGAGACGCTTATGCTGAGTGATGTCGATCCGAGTTCTTTGTTGGTCGCGAAAACGCGAGACCCGCACGTTCTTCCGTTGTTGAAACGTGTCACGTTTAATGGCATTGATTTGAGAGTAGGGGATGAGGTTCGAACGATTTCTATCAGATGATATACCCCTTTGCTTACCGCTCTTGCTATATACCTACCTATATGCTGTATACTTACCCTAGGAGTTGTAATTTTATCTTGACTATGCTTTGGCCGAGAGATTTATTCTGAAAAATTTTAAGCGGTAAGTCCATGGGTAAGCCGACGATTTTTTACAAGGAGTCGGCTATGCATGTTGAGCCGTAATTGCAATGAGCTAAGGACACTTAGTTTATAGATGATCAATATTTTTGATACGCTTCTCAACTACGAAGCATTTACCCGCCGACCATTTTACTATAGGTCAAAGAAGGTGTGGCCATGGAGCGAACAAAGAAATAATGGTAAAGAAAGACACCCCTGTCGCGGGAAATCAAATGCCATCACCAAATGGTCCGTGCGCGCTGCCGCCCTATATAAACCTCGTTGCGACCACGTTGATTCCTTACCACTCTGGCCTTTTGGCTTAGATCAAGTGTAGTATCTGTTCTTAATAGTTTAACCACTATTATGGAGGCACCGCCTCCATTTCTGGTTATCTAATTTTTGCCGCCCCAGCTCCTTGGGCTCTGCTTGCACCCCTTGGACACGATGACCTTGCTACTGCACTACCGGCTTGTGTCGTCGGGGGATCCCTCCCTTTTTTCGGGTTTTCTTTTTGCTGCAAGTTACCTGCACATCTGTAGATGATGCGGAGGATTTCAGCAAATGGATGGCTTTGAAATTTGATTATTTACTTGTTTTTTGGTTTTTTGGTTTTTGTTCTTCCATTATAGACTACAGAAAGGTTAACATTCTGCGCGATCCTTATCTTACTTTCTAGATAGACTCGCATCTATGTACGTCCGATGTTGATTTCCAGTGTACTTGTCCTTGTGTTCTCACCTTTGCCCACGTCGCCTCGATCTTCCGAACCCCAAAACTATTTGTGGAGAGATGAGAAGCTGCGCAGCTCCATGGCACATGTCTTGACACACCTCTTCAATTTCGACAGTCCTTTTGTCAATGTGAGCGTCGCTCCACGTTCAGTTTGCGACGTGCGTTGAAGAGTCCACCCTCGATCCCTCTAACTCGATCCCATCAAAAGGAAGCCTGTCCGTCAGATGCTCCCGCCGACAAGTTTCGTTTCGGAGAGCTGTCAAGCGTTGGCGGCCTACGGCCAGAAATAGTTAGCTACTAAGTACATAAAAATTTTAATACAATATTTTGCCGGTCACTGTAACGTGTAAATTATGTCCCTCATACACTTTTGTCAGGTGTTTCCTTAGTTGCTTTCTGTCGTTATAATATTGAATAATGTTGTGTTTTGATAGACGAGATCTACATAGTTTTTTAACTAGCTTGTTTGGATGGATTATGATGTAAAGAGAAATGGAGTCTATAAACTAACAAAATACGAGGGCAACATGTACAAGCCCCTTGAATACACGTGTCAAAAATTTATATTTGTAAAATTATTATGTTTCTGGATTTCACTTCATTTTTCATAGATAGAAAAACAAAAATCTTCCTTGAAGTTTACCACTTTGGTGATTTTATGGTGACAAACATAAACCATATGATTATTTCTTGATAACATGATTGGAATAAAGTAACTGTACTTAGCAATATCAATAACTGTTTTAGCAAAGCTGTCATGCCGTGAGAAAAGCGGCTACCGTTGGCGGCTGGGCTCAGGTCTAAAATCTTTTCGGAAGGAAGGATTTCAAGATGCTTCTTGACGTGATGGGGTCCTCGCTACATTGCGACCATGACATTGGTCGACAATTCGGTGTGACCTCGTAATTAATCAAGTGTGACCTCTACCATTATACACGCCAAGATAGTATGTTTCGTCTTTTTGCTGCTTGTGCGGAGACTTGCATGCAAAAACTAGTTAGTCCAATGATATGTCTATAGAAAAGAAAGATGTCTACCGTTGGCCTAAAAAATAGGCGGATGTTTATGAAATAGCAGGTTGCCAGTAGTTGCACTGGGCTTGAATCGAAACCCCAGCCTTTGCATGATAGATGCGGTTGGTTATACAGCCCGATCAGACCACTTCACCATAGCTCAACTTATAGCATGTAAATAGAAAGAAGTATTATGGGTCTAAGCCTGCTTGATATCAGCGGCCTCGTGCGGCATAACGAAGTTGATGTGTCATCATGTTTCTGTAACACTTCCTTCTTGACCGACCATGGCCCGCTCGTTACTGGCTGGCATTTAAGTGGATGGTATGCCGTGCGCCGCCTGCGTTACTCTGGTTTTACCGTGTGACCTCGAGGGTGCGGTTCCCCCCACAAGGTTTTCTCTTCGCTTGGATTTGAGTAAGCTTGTCGATAACATGGGTACGCGGGTTGATGCCAATTCTCTATGCGCATGTATTGACTGCCCTCCAGTTCCTCACTCCCTCATGACTGGCTTTGCCCCCTGACAGCTCATGGCAGCCAATAGTATGGCACCATGGCAGTGCCCGAGCTCACACAACAAATGTTCGACGCCGACAACGTGCGACAATCTCAAAGCCAGGATAAGACGATGAAGGAGGGTACATACCGTCTGGTGTTTCACAGGGGTTATTCGTTTATTGTCATCCAGAATCCTCAGTCCCCTAATCAACAGCGTTATAGACCAAGAGATTCGAAGAATTCTCTTCGCTACAAGCAGCTCAAGGATGGCCGCATCCTTTTGGGTTACAATGTCCACAAGGTGTCTACTCTCCTAGCCAGCACTAGAAGCCCTTAGGGGTCTGATGCAATCAAATAGTGCACGGAGCACTGCTGCAGGTCGGGTAGGCACGTTTCACTGTAAACAAAATGGTAAGTACTCCCTGTCGCATGGAGTCTTGAATAACTAAACAAACCTTTGTATTGGCAGTTCTTGAACACCCCCAATGCCATTCAACATACTACACGGCCCGCAATCCCTCAGGCTTCGACACGGTGTATCGCCGTCTCTACGCGCGGGTCGCTTGCGGACATTGGATGGTGTTTTCGCAAAGGTATGACCTTGTGCATCCCAACCATCTCAACCTTCGTAAACTTCCTCATTCGTACAAGAGTAATCCGCACAGGCATCCTTTCGGAACCATAAGTGAGATTTCAAAAGAAAGATAGGAAAACATACGGCTGAGCGCTCTGCAGAAAACGTATTGATAGAAAACACACACTGCAGCTTGCTAGAATAGGTCACTTTACATGGAAAGGACTTCTTCAAATCGAGGGTGTTGAGAGAGCCATAAGGGAACATCTCGAGTATACGTGTGAGCGCTACGCAGAAAACGTATTGATAGAAAACACACTGCAGCTCGCTAAAATGGGTCACTTTACATGGAAAGGACGTCAATTGGCTGGGATCATACAGCGAAGCTTTTATTCAATTCACGGTTAATCCATGCGTGCACGTTGGAGTCGCCGCAGCTTCTGAATATCAAAGAAAGTAGTACCTAGAAATTTACGTGTGAGATTAGTGAAAAGAACGGTGGAAACAACACACTCTAACTGAAATCAGGCCATGCTTGGTGCGAGGGCTTTTGCTCATTCAAATCGAGGGTGTTGAGAGAGACATAAGAAAATACAATCGACGACTAGACCGGTGACCGTCTGTATATGAAGAAAGTCCTGCGATATACAGACCGGTAAATCTGAGTTTAAATTGACGTACCGCGCGGCTCCCACGCCAGTTTCCATAAATGGTTCGATGGTTTCTGACCTCCCCTAAACAATCCGCACGTGTCGCATGACGCGCACCGCGTTTCCACTGAATTAATGGCGTGAAATTGACGCGTTTTCTCATATACCACACGTCTGTATCATTGAACACCAAACCCAGAAAATTCACCGGGAGGCTCTGATCCAATATTGTCAAATGAAATTGGCCTACACACAAAATATATAATACATTCGGCGTTAAAGAATATACCCGAAGTACCCCCAACTTCCTCCTTTCTCAATGTCAAAAATGTATCGGCGTCGATGTTGGGGTGAATGTGATAGAAGTTGGTGGTATGTAAGAATTTGCGGTGGTCAGAGGATTGGCGTCGCTCGGCGCAAGCTGGGATATTGAAGGAGACGCAGAAAATTTGCTGGAACCGATGTCGGAAGCTAGAGGGTTCGCTTTTGCAGGTTTTCGGGTTTTCTTTGTCGGCGCAAATGTGGCAGATGCCAGTATATCGGCTGCGCTTCTGTGGTGCATAGCTGAGAGATGACTTGACGTTGGAAGCAGTGGACGGAGAAAAAAGCGAATCGCAGGGCGGGATGATTTGGCGTGAGCCGGACCGGATTGTTAAGGGGAGGTCAAAAATTGTCGAACCGCTTATGGAAACTGGCGTGGGAGCCGCGCGGTACGGGGATTTAAACTCAGACATACCAGCCTGTATATCGAAGTTCTCATATACAGGCTGGTCACGAGCCTAATCGACGACGGACGTGGCCAAAAACAGGGTGGTAACATCACATGACCACACCATGAGTTATGACTTCAAGTTCCAAAGATATCGTTCAATATACTTCGTATAATGGAAATAAAGTGTTTTCCAAGTGTTTTCTTTCGCAGAAAACATATGAAAGTCCAATCTACGGCTACAGACTTTCCAAACAATCAATATGAATACTTATGTGGATATGCAAAGAGGTTTTCGTTAAGTTTTCGTATGACTTTCAAGAAGAAATACTGAAACAGTACTGAAACCAGCTGTTTATTCACGGAAAACATACGCGTTGTCACCCATGCCTACAGGCAGCTATTAGTTTTCATTTCATATTGTCACGCACTCAGAATTCGTGAAGAAGCGGTGCCAGTTCCCCCAAACACCCCTCGGAAATCAACTTCTCTTACCAAATACAGACCTGAGCCCAGCCGCCAACGGTAAGCGGCTTATGCCCAGAAGAGGTTGATGTGCCGACTTCTTCTACTTTGATGTAGCTTTGGAACGCTTCGGGCCCAGCCTCTATGCTTCCTGATTTCATTTGGAGCTTATCGAGTTAGAGTCATCGACCCTCCCCTCGTGCGTTGAACGTTCAATCGAAAACCAGCTTTCAACGTTTTTTTACGTCGATTCCAATGGATCTTCTCAAGTTGAGAACCCTGATTTGCACCTTGATGTGATATGTGATAGAGTGCTGTAAACACCGCAGTACAATGAACCCTTTCCTAACCATCCTAGTCATTCATCGCCAGCTGACTCATTTCGGTAGCGCTAGAAACGCCATATTCCCATGCTCGCTCCATTCATAAGACAGGAGGATCCCTCTATCCCCTCCTCCATCCCCCCACCATGCACAAGCGCTTCTCAACTCTCGTCAAGGGTTCTTCTTCGAAAGAGCCTGGCTCGCTGTATACAGAAGACAATGAGTCGAAAGTCTCTACCATTGTACGGGAGGAACCTCTCCCCGTGCCTTCTTTGAAGGTCAAGCGGGTCGACCACTATTACAGTCGATGGACGAAGAGCTGGAAGTACAGGGTAACACGCCTCTTTCCATCCGTTTTGCGTTTTTGCTCATTATCTTTTAGAACACGAGTTCCAAGGTCGTCGTGGAGACCATCCCCATCATGCAGAGTGGTACCAACGACGCGTGGAAGGAGTTTAGTTTCGTGTAAGCTTGACTCTAAGAGTTCGTGTTTTGAATTTTTAACTAAAATCATTATGATTAGGATTGTCCGGAGCGTCCCTAGGCAAGAGAACCTCGAGCCGACGTTCAAGCTCGTCATCAAGAGCGAGTACATTCTCAAAGCCTGCAAGGACGTTATCCAATCCTGGCCCGGAATCTCATGGAACTCTGATCCTTTGGAGGTGACCCCCATTCCGTCAACCTTACCCTTTTCTTGCTAACCTATCTCAATAACAGCTGGACCCCGAAATCTTCGTCACCTTCCACCAAGAATTCCTCAACTACCGCGACACCCTCGCAAAGAAGAAACAAACAGACGAATACACACACATGCTCTCCTCCGTCAACCTCCTCACATCCACCATCGCCTCAGACTACCGCCTAACCTTAAGTACCCTCGAGCGCCTCACCGCACACGGAGAAATCACCTGGGACCTGCTCTACGCCATCCTCATCCCGCGCTCCATCTTCGTTGCACGATGCTCCATCACCGGGCTCCCGCGTCTTCTCAAATTGACGTACTGGTCCCGGACGACGGTGGACGGAAAGCCGATGTATCGGCTCGTATGTGAGAGCGTGGACCTCGTCGACAGGCCCATGTCGCATTCTGTAGGGATTGGCAGGATCGCGACGATTGTCCATTTGAGGCCTTTTAGGGGGACGGTGAAGATTGATAGTTTGGATGCGTACCCTATTAAGTTCCATCAGGACGAGGCGAAGCTCCGCAAGACGATTGCGGAGAGGGGGAAGAAGTGGGTTGGGTTGATTGGTGTGCATCATAAACAGTTTGATGGGATTGCTGCGTTGAAGTGTGGGGATAATCTTTTGAGGCATAATGTGAATTCCTATTCTTGTGTGCCGTCGTCGTCAGTCCTAATTTTTTGCTTTCAGGTTCGAAGCAGGATTATGGTTGACAGAGGTGAGTTTTCTTTCGTCGTCCATTGTTGACCATGCCTAACCAACCACCCTCATAGCCACCTTCCGTCGCCTAAACGCAAACTACCAATTCCCAGTCCCCATCCCGCCCAAGACCGAAACGGACCAAACCAACGCCCGCTTCCAACCCGCACTCGACCCATACGGCCAACCCCAATACCAGTACACCCCACCACACTCGCCCCTCCCAAACCTTTCAAACCTCCCAGTCAACGTCAACCCATTCACGCACAACTTGGTTCAAAACCAGATCAAGGACGACGAAACGGATGTGGAGCTCACGGATGAAGAGTTGATCCTCACGCCTACGGTTGTGTATGGGTTTAGCTTGAGTGATAAACTTTGGTGTATGTTCCCTTCCTTCCCTCAAGTTAGTACCACCTGAAACCCCCATCTGACCCCCTTGTTCTCAGTGGAATTCGACGTCGAGAAGATCCAAGACGTCGACTGGAACTCGGACGCATTCGCCAACCTCGTCCTCCCAGCCGACAGAAAGAACCTCCTCCAATCCCTCGTCGAATCACACCACCGCGAAATCGGGTTCGACGACTTTATAAAAGGCAAAGGACACGGACTCGTCGTTAACCTCTTTGGGCCCCCTGGGGTCGGCAAGACGTTTTCAGCAGAAGCCACGAGCGAGCATGTTAAAAGGCCTTTATACGTGATTGGGGGAGGCGATTTGGGGACGAAGGCTTCTGAATTGGATTTGGCGCTTGAGAGGGTTTTTGACGTCGCTACGGCGTGGAAGGCTATTGTGTTGATTGATGAGGCGGATGTGTTCCTTGAACGAAGGTCTTTGCATGACCTTGAGCGGAATGCGATGGTTGCTGTTTTGTATGTCTTCTTCCTTCTTTGGTTTCTTCCTTCGTTAACACCAATCACTCCTCACAGCCTCCGACATGTCGAATACTACCGCGGCATCCTCTTCCTCACCACAAACCGCGTTAAAGCCTTCGATGAAGCCTTCCTCTCCCGCATCCACGTCGCCCTGCACTTCCAGCAGCTCTCCCAAGAATCAAAGGAACAAGTCTGGAAGGCGTTCATCGCAAAGATCAATGCGTCCGAGTCTATCTCCCCCGAGCAGATCAAGGAACTTGCTAAGAGGAATATTAATGGACGGCAGATTAAGAATGCGTGTAGGACTGCGCATAGTCTTGCGGTCGGCAAGGGGGAGGGAGTGGTTAGGTTTGAACATGTTGTGCAGACTTTGGATGCTATGGATGAGTTTACGAAGGAGTTTCAGGGGAGTGCTTGATTGGAGTGTACGATAGGATAGGCATTGTGATTGATAGTTGGTACATTTATGAATCGTATCACTCAATGAAATCAACGCTATACACGTCCGAAGAACACATCGTATGCCCGACGCCATCTACACCAACAAGCTATGAAAACCAAGAGAGCCAAGAACCAAGAAAGAACGCATGAATATTGGGTAGTGTAATGATAGTGTACATTTATGAATAATATCGCTCAACAAAATCAACACTATACACGTCTGAAGAACGCATCGTATGCCCAACGCCGTCTACGCCAACAAAATCAACATCAAGAAACCAAGAACGAAGGAAGAACGTACGATCATCTGTGATTACCATGTAATCCCCATTCGGGAGCACTAATTCCAACAATAAGTACCCATACAACACACAAACGAAAGAGTACTTACCAGCATAAGTAGCTTGATCAGCTATCGAGTCCCAAAACGCGTCTTCCAGCATCTCTGGGTCCAATTCATCATCATCCTCGTCGTCATCATCGTCGTCAGCATCATCTCCGAAAGACGGCTTGCAATTCAGGTAGATCCCCGTGTCTGACATCTGGAGACACGACGCGGAGCCCAGTCGTTCGGGGTTCAAGAAGGAGAAAACGCGGAATACCCGGATGGGAGGTGGGGTTGCGGGAAAGTTGGAGGAGGGGGCGAAGGGGGGTAGGTGGACTATGAAGAGTGCTGTTCCCTGTTAACGGAGGTTGCCTGAGTGGTGGGAAAGAGGAGGGTACGAAGGTGAATCGGACTTACAGTGACCACTGCCACTCGGTTGTTCTCATACGCGAGATACACGGATTGAGCATGTGGTGAACCTAGTTGGACGTCAAGGGTCAAGTCGAAGATGTCCATTTGGTTGTGGATGGCACGTTCGAAGTGGGGCATGATGATGAGGCGAGAGCTTGATAAGAGTCCGACGAGGTGTGAGCCGCATGGGGAGACGTGGACTAGTCATCCATCAGTACATTGAAAGAGGAGGGATGGAGAGGGACTGGATACGTACCAGCTACGAATTCGTCGAAATACTGATTCAGTTCGGTTCCCGGCCCACACATTATCGCCTCCATCTCATGCTCAACAAGCACCGACCCCATTGCACTCTCATTCCTCGGCCCAGTCTCCAACCTATACCCCCACCTTCCATATACAAACTTGTTCGATGGGAGAGTCAACACCGCCCTCCCCGTACCTCTATCAAACACCCGAAGGGCATGCCCACCGCAGAGGAAGACGTGTCTCGCACTGAGGTCCACGTAATTCAGCGTTCCGAGGCTGATGTTAGTGGTTAATGGTTGTATGTTCTCGATGATCTGGACGAGACGTGCGGAGGGTACGTCATATAGATAGACGCGCTCGAAAGCTGCGACTAGGAGTGTAGGGTACACGAAACGATAGGCACGTGTTGGTTCGGGTGTTTGGAGGAGTGCGTGGGGTTTGAATAGCCCGGGATGGGATCCGTCGGGTGGTATTTGGGTTTGAATGGTGTCAGGAAGGGAGGAGGAGGAGTCGGCGGAGACGGAATCGATGGAGGAGAGCCGCCAGATTTCTTTTTCAGAGGTGAAGCGGTCAAAGATGATGTATCCGTTTGAGTATTCGCAGTGTGCGTAGGCGCGCACGTATGTCTGTTATCGTAACTCAGTCATGCACGGGGAAAGAGACAGAGGGAGGGACACACTTCGGGTAAAGACCACAGCAGCTGGTCGGTGTTGATATCAGTGACGGCCAGACCGCCACTCTGAGAAGTGGTGATGATGAACCCGGCCAATTCGTCGACTTTGATGCGATGGACACGACGGTTGGGTGAGGTGTGGTGTCGGACTATGCGGGATGGGGCATTACCAAGCCAACTCTGCTGGATTTGGAGACGACGTTGGCCTACGGCTGTAAGTAAGATCAAGATAAAAGAACGTGACGACGTACATAGTTCTTTCCAAGAATTCACTCCTTGGAGTGATCTTTGAGAGTATAGCTCTTTCAAAGCCTCATGGAGTCGTTGAGAACTGGAAGAGGCCGGAACGAAGTTGTGGAACTGGGCAGCGTTGTGGTAGATTGTTGACTCGTTTTCTTTGATGAATTCCAGCCATTCTCGACAAACTACAGGGAATACTGCAAGATTCTTGAGGGGGAGGTGCGAGAGGACCTCGAAAATAAGTTCGACTGGGAGCTGAAGCATTTTGTGAGTGTCAGTAGCAAGATTGTCGTATCACTGACCTCACACTGGCAAATGCCGGTAATCAGATAAGATTTGTTCGTTTGAGGTAAACTCGTCCGATTAGGCATCCTTCAGTGGCTCCCGTCAGCGCCTTCAGTAAATTCTTCCTCCAACGGGTGGCGCTAATGATTTTGATATCTTTGAAGCCAGTACCCCATATATAGGAGAATTTTTTGAAACAAAGCTCAAAAGTGTTTCCTTGCCCACTTGACCATAAGTTACTGCAAGGCATGAGTGAGATTTCAGCGCGTAAAATGAGCATGTAGGGAATAGCTGAGTCGAATAATCATCTTTACCCGAGGTTGGAACGATAATCCTGGCGAAAGAATTGGGTCAGAATCATGTAAGGCATCATGCATCAGGGTCTTGGGTAGTCTTCGTGTGAGCAATGTCTTGCACGTCAGTGGGGCTTCGCCTCAACGGACATAAATAGACGAAAGAGTTCCGAAAGAAGGCAAAATAGGAATGAAAGAAAAGGCAACGTCAGTGATTGTGTTCTCAGCTCATAGGAAACCATACGTTTGCAGACCGTGTGATTCTTCGCAGTCCTATCGACCGTCGGAGAGGGCGCAAGATGAGAAAAATGCGCCACAGTTACGGACTCGGTACTCAACGTTCAACCCCCGATTGCTTAATGGCATTAACTCCCTCCTTCTGTTTATCTCGTCAATTTGGCTCTAGGCGCCGAGAAATGAGAGTTTTGACGCATAGGCCAATTTAGTAGAGCCAGGACTATCTCCCTGCTTGGAACAATTATTAAAATTACTTGAAAAGTATCAGGGGGCACGGACATCGACAAAGGACCCTGTAATTCAATGGCGAGCGCATACTTAGTATATCCAACCTGGTTAATTTTTTTGACGTCGTACAGGGAGATACATACGCGATTTAGACTATTGGTTAAAAACGCGTACGAGAAGCGATTTCTTGATAGCTCCAAGGTGGAAGTTATGTCCACGCCGATGGGAGGACAATAATATGTTCGGGTCAGTTCGTGGGGGGAAGAGTGGCTTAAATAGCAGCGACGCCACGTGCGTCCATTTCTTCAACTCATCGGCAAACGCCGGGAATCACTTCTTCCGTCCTCGATCGAGGCTCGCTTTGACGACTGCGCGCTAAACCTTTTAACAGATACAATATCTGAAAATGCACTCGATATCCAGCCGCCTCTGCGTGCGACTGGCAGTTACCAAATGCCAACCAAGTACGTCTGCTTCAGAAAATGGAATACCAATTCTTACTTTCTCTAGAGAATCATGGCGAATGAAAGTCGTCTCTTTTGTGCCAATGACGTCCACCTGCGATCAACCTGCGATGCTAACCTGGCTTGTCTTTGTTCAATACCACTGAGCTACGTGTTCCAGTGGTATCTAGCAGCTCCCTTTTCTGGTACGTACACACGTCACTTCGTGTTGCCCTAAGTATATTCACACTCTCGCTTACAACCAATAGGACCGGCATTCAAATATTCATAATCGGCACGGAATACATGCGGTTAGACGCCAAGTCCGACACTGGCAGTCGCTCAGCCCATCGAAGTAACTCAATTTTTTTTCTGTCTGCCATGGTTAGGGGCGTTTATTGCTCTTTTGTAAGGAGTCCAAGGCCCATGGTCGTTGCCACCGCTTCTCCATTCCCTGTATCGCATGTGTTACCCGTTTGCTGGTCTAGGCGTCAACCTTTACAAATGTTTTTTGTTCTTTTTGTTTGGACATTCGTCTCTCAAGGCCTTTGGAGTCGGTCATTGCAACTTGTAGCTTTCGCCATCTTTCCACTGCATGGACACCTCTGGCAGAGGCCTGACCCAAATTTCGGCAAGCCCGTGGCTATGGTCACTGAAGGCTTAATTGTTTCTGTTGTTTCCCCCCCCCCTCCGCCGCATTGTGCAACACCTGCTCCCTGCCCGTAATATCAAAGAAGGCCACAATTTGGATTTTTGTGGCTTGTCCCACGCCATGATCGGTATCCTTGCACGAATCCAGAGAACAATGGACGGTTGTGGGCCACACTAGGCCACTCTCTACATGTATAAATAACCAGCAGAGTCCAACTTAGCCTTTCAAACCTTCCGACTTCTGGACGCCTCTCTGTTTCCCTTCAACCATCGTGATTCCCAGCTCCCTTCGACATCCCGCAGATCCTCAGATGGCTTACCTCAACGATCTCGCTACAGAAATACTCTGCAAAATATTCAATTCCGTCACGGACAGTGTAGACGATGGCATTATTCAAGACCCTACTGTCGGAGGTCGGAGTGGCGGCGTACAAGTTATGGGTGGCATCCCAACGCGGGGCGTGATTGCGCCCACATCTGACGCGTACAAGCTCCCAGAGCTCAAAACGACCATTCTCGCCGCGTTCACCCTCTCTCACGTCTGTAAGACGTGGCGCAAGATCGTACTTGAACGACCTGCGATGTGGCAACGTGTCCGCATCAGCTACCGCCAACTACTCGGTCTGGGCAAAATGCTCAGGAATATCCTCGTGCGCTCGCACCCCTATCCCCTCCATCTAGACGTTTCTCTGCTTGGGTGTGAGTGGCATCTCAGTGGAGAGGTCTATACAGCGGCTAGGCGCCAACTGGACGAGTTTATTATGCGCTGCGAGTCTGTGCGTGTCGAAGGAAACCACTTTGCCCTCGCTGCTCTCCTGAAGATCTTCGAACGGCACAATTTAAAGGCAAGAACAAAAGCTGGGATCAAATGGCTCCATGTCGTTGAGAACTTTCGTGACGCGAATACGAACATCCCTTCAGGTCCATTCCCACTCGATCGCATCGCTCCCCAACTCATCTGTCTGAATGCTCAATTCGCTGGAGCGTCTCGGTTTCCGTCGAACATGGATCGAATTATCTTTGAGGACCATCTCTTCAAACGAGAGGTATATTGGGACGCGTTTTCCATCTCGGGCGCAAAGCATATCGTACTTAGCAACGTCGGAATTCCGCGGCCATACCACAGGCTAGGAATAATGCTTGGGCCGCTGCCCCCAGGCTTTCCGGGTCACACGCCGTACGTTTCCCCAAGAGACAAGTACTTGGCAAGGACCGGCTCGACGCTCACTAGTATCACTTTCCATGCCTTGCATGACTATCGTCATGAGCGGGGTTGTACTATCAGGGCTGGCGATATCATGCAGCATGCAGCTGGGCAACTGTTTCAGGAAATCTTTCTCAAACGCGTCGCCGCAACTCTGGAAAAAGTCCAGTTCGTGAACATCACTGGGTACACTTGGGCGGGTTTCATTACCGCTTGTGAGCACATTCAGTTCGATTTTCCGAGGGTCCACACTCTGAGGCTCGAGGATGTCAATATTCACTTCGGGGGAGAAGATTTTGGTCTTCTCGCGCGGGTGTTTCCGAATCTGACGCAGTTGACGGTGAAGGGGATGGGGTACCCTCACGGTGTGAATTTGATACGGCTTTTTTTGGGAGATGGATTTGTCTGGCCGGAGATGAGAGCGATTGAGTACGATGGTGTGTTGGTGGACAGGAAAGCATGGTTGGAATCCAGAAGCCTGCAGAGTATCCCTGAATTGTAGCTTTGATTATTGAGGTCGGAAACTGTGTTTATGTATGAAGGCATTGCATTTCTTTTCTGGCTTTCTCTGTGGAGCTAGCTGAGAGCTATATATATCGGTTCTCGTAGTGTTTGATGATTAGGTGTCATTTACTCATCTGGTAAAATAACAAAATGTATAATACACCGAGAGGGATCGAACCCGCTTGCTACCCCACCGAATTTAAAGTTCGGAATGATAGAAAAGCACGATGATGACTTCACTACGGGTAGTGTTGAAGATCTAACCGAGTCAGCTACACCTACACTAACTGAATGATTGTCCTTGTTGAGAATCTGACCAGCAGAGCTACGGGGAGCGCAGAAAATAATAAAGGATTCCAAAAGGGTGTACTTGAGTTTATGTGCTACGGAAATTTCGGACAACTTATGTTTGCCACACGGGTAGGAACATAATGCGCAATGGTATTCGGTCTACGAATGTTACGCTACATTTGATTTGGGTTCTTATTGAAAAGTGCCAAAGCTAAAGGGGTGCGAAGAGATATGTTCAGGATAGACAGCAAGATAACAGATAGCGACAATCAATTCCAAGAATAAAGGGGATGGGGGGTGAGACGTTAGTAAGAAAGGTGAGTCGTAAAAGGATCATTGGATCGTAAGAAGAGGGTAAAATATCAAAATGTGTGCGTAAAGATATCATTGAGGGTTCGTGGGGACGTTACAGATGTGTTTTTGATGAGGGGGAAGATGCTGATAGAGGAGGAGGATGCATAGTTCAATAAGCATAGAGTATTGTTATTGGTTGGGTTTACTTCAGACTCGGATAGGACGGCCTTGCGTGGCGGGAGTTGCTCGTCCACGTGGACGAGGTCGGTTGAGTCTCAATGATTCGCCAGGCCTACAGGAAGAGAACAGTCAGCAAGGTCATCAGACACCTTGGGACACACTCACGTCATCACCGCGCCTTGATTCTCTTTCTGGTCAGTGGAGGCCTTTCCATTGCTTCGTTTCGACCATCCCAGTGCTGACCTTCGTGTAGATGACGCGACGCGAGGTCTGGCGGCAAGCCCAAAGGCATTCTCGCGTTTGGGCTCAATGTTGATGACGAGCGGCGAGAATGGCTTGAGTGCCTCCAATGAAGGTGCCACTGAGAGGGTGTTGGCATTCACAGGGAGGGGCTTCAAAACCGGGGTAGCATGGGCATTGGAGGACTTTGAGGACCTGGTTTGTTCGGGCGATACAGTGACCTTGGGCAAGCGTGCTTGAGGATACGGTGATGGACGGGACTGGGTGCGTGACCGCACGCGGCGAGGTCGAAGCTCCGAAGGGAGAGGGCCATAATTCTGTACAGAGTACTCTAGTAGGGCTTGCATACCCAATGGCTCCTTGGGCGGTTGGAACGCTGACAGCTTGATTTAGCCTCGGCATAAGAAGAATCAAACGAAACACCTTACATTGGAGAGCGAACACCGAGAACGGGGTGTCCAGCCATTGCCGCTTACTTTCCACAACGGTGACATGCGCCTCATCTTTCAGAGCGTAGTACTTGCGTAGGGCCACGATGCCGCGTTCATCATCCCAGATGGTCTCCTCTGTAACCGAGTTGATAGAGGCAGTGTCCGAATCAACGACGAATATAGGCTGGCATTGGGTGGGGCTGCTCTTTTTGGAGCCAATTGTCCGAGCCGGTGATGAGGCATTTGACATCTCCTCCTCGATTGTTTCATACACCGATGAACGCGAGGCATGAGCCTGCGAGTACCTGCGACGGTGACCATGACCACGAGCACGGGCACGAGCCCTAGCCCGAGAAACGGTAGACATGGGATGAGTGGCATTCGAGAGCATCATGTTCAACTGCGAGAGGTCAATGCTGGACTGGGAACCCTCCGAGATGGAGGAGCCATCTGAAGCTGAGAGTGGAGGAGTGTCACCACCGGAGCTTGAAGTGCATGTGCTTGATCTTGACCGAGCTGCAGGACCAGGACGAGTGAAAACCGGAACCGCGTGGACTATAAAGAAGCGTTAGTTGGTACACGACCAGGACATTTCTTACAACTTACAGGAGTTACTAAGATCCTCGCCATCAGCAATGAGACAGCTATCCTCAAGACTCTGACGCTCCAAAAGGCCGTGTTGCGCTTTGATCATTCGCTCTCCGCCAAACTGATATGAAGATGTCGATGCAATCGAGGGTTTCTCTACAATTCGTGCCTTGTTCGAAGAATCATAATGACTGTCGTAGCCCTTCGTGTCGTTGAACAGGGCATGCTTGCGCTTTTCGACGCGAACACATGGAGACGCTTCCATGATAGACCCAATGGAGCAGCGACGGACGTGACCGCCACCAAGCATCTAAAGTGAACCCAGATCAACTATAGCACAATGAAAATAAATGAAAACGTACGCTAATCATAGTGTCATCCTCCTCCATCGGAGCGTGAGCACTGTGCATGCTGATGATGGAGAGCGGTCGGAATTGGCCAGCAGGAAGCAAACCATTTGAATTGGGTTGAGAAAAGTCGTTGCCAAAGAGGTCGGATGACATCGACGACCTGTACTCGGACCTGTCAAAGAGGGAATCTTCGTTTGAACCCCCCTCCCTGTGGTCAATGATCGAGTCATAATCGAAAGACGACCTATTTGCGTTGCGTTGAGCCTTGGCAAATACACTCTCACAAGGAGATGCTGCGATCGCGGAAAGAGGCATTTGATTGTCCCTCTCGAACATCTTGTCACCAAGCCCAGGACGGCCAAGGTGCATGGCGGAGAAATCGCTCATGACGGAATCGACGGATGATTCTTGACGATGTCTAGCCCATGTCGCACGACCACCAGTCGCCCCATGCATGGCGTATGAGATGGCAACGGAGCTTGCACTGGTGTTGGAATCGTTGCGGCGGTGATGGCTGCGATTATAACGGCTGATAGGCGGACCTTGCGATGATATGGACAAATTCGATTCATGACGACGGTGGCCGCGTGCAAATGGCTGTGGGGCCTGGAAGTAGAAGCTAGAGGCGTCACTATCAATGCGTCTGCGGGGTTGGTGATTCAGGAAAGAGAACGTGTCGTCGACAGTGATTGACATCGAGATGGACATGTCTTCGCATGAAGGTCGTTCCTGAAGACTTGGTAGTCCATAGTCAAAAGGATCGCTGGAACCTGCATTGAGAACCCTTCCGTAAGAAGACACAGACGCGATGCTGAAGACGGAATCCTGAACCCGGTGAGCCCGTCGGGTAGCAGGAGGAGGATAAAACGCTGGACGGTTGTCATTGAACTCAAATCCACGACGAACTTCTTCGAACGAGTCCAAACCACCAAAGCTGACGCCAGATGAGGGCCGAGTAAGAGGTATATAAGAATCTCTACGATCCTGCTTTTCTTCAGCTTCAACGCGAGGTCTCTGAGGCAGATTGGCAGCTTTAGCCAGAATGGACTTGAACACAGAATCACCTTCATCCATCAAGGACGAGTTGGACAGGGATCGTGCATGCGAAGGGGATGGGATGATGTCCGAAAGGGTCATGGGTTTCTCTGGCTCAACATCGCGCGACTCCGAGTTCCGACGTCCTCCAAATCTGAATGAAGTATCGAGTTCGCCGTCAGACCTGGAGGATACCGCAGAGTACGTGGATAAAGCCAAGGAATTGTTCAAGCTGGGGGGAGACTCTGGCGCAATGATAACCTCATGGCTTGAAAAGCTATTAGGGCCGAGCAGCATACTAGGCTCCACGACATCGACAATCCGAGAGGTAGGGAAAACGTCGAACTGCGAACCCGATCCAGTCTCGAAAATCTGTTCTGTGCGAGTACTTTGAAGCATTGTAGGCTCCTTCATGTCGACGATGCGAGACCGTGAACCCTGAAGACTGTCGAATCCTGAGCTGCCATAAGAACTGTCTTCCGCGAAGAGAGCAGTGTTCAGTTCCACTGGTATCTTGGGTACTGGGGGCACCTCGACATGTAGCATCCCATCCTTGAGATGGGCTCCAAAGTCATAACGAAGATCGACCTTGGCAGGCGTCTTGAAAGCGTTCTCAAGTTGCTCTACAAAACTTCGACGATCAGACCCGCCTGATTCGTTCAGCTTCTTCAGCTCCCCAGTGAAATCGAACGACTTCTTGGTATTGTCCTCCTCGGACGTGTTGCCGCCTTCATCCAGATCAGCCAGGTTTTCATCCTCATCCATAAGCGACGCGCGGAAAACGGGCATGTCAATGAACGGCGATGCTGCAGAACGTGCAACAGGAAGCTCTTCTGACTGAGAATCAGGCGAGGCCGTAAATGCTCGGTGAAGAACCTCCTCCTGGTCAGGGAAAGAGAAAGTATCCCCAACAGAGTCCCTGTCTGAATGTGGCCCGCCAGCGAGGATGATACGCAGTTCATCAGGAACATCCGAATCAGGATCGGACGCGTCGAGCTCGGGAACAGCATATCCAGAAGCTTCCGATCCACCCATCGTCCCACCCATCCCCAGCACCTTACGAGCCTCAGGAGGAATGGGAATACCCCGTGAGCTACGAACAGAGCCTTGACTCCCTCTGCTTCCTTTGGTGCTACGTGAATCCGACAACGGAGTGAGCGATGAGCGTTTGCGAGAGGAGGAGGTTGAGCTGGTTGAGCGCGTGAAGACAGGTCCGGGAACCAATAGGCCCATCTCATCTATGGATCCCTTGGATTCGGGCCTTGAGGAGGTAGACCTCGATCCAAACGTCAACGAAGATGGGGCTCGTATTGTCCCATACGCGTTAGGTTGTTCCTTCGGTGATGGAGAGGTAGAGATTCTGCTAGCTGAGGAAGTGACACGAGCCTTAGGAGGAGCAAGAGGGTGAAAGATCGGATCAGGCTCAGGCTCCGGACCAGGTGTCATAGTACGTTTGTGTGTCTTCCGGAAAGTAGATGGCGGCGTTGCTTTCGTCTTCTTGGTGCTCGGTGGTGACTCCTTCAGTGGCGACAATGACTGAATCAAGGTAGGCCAAGGTGCGATCTGTTGGCCAATAAGATCCGGATGGATTGGTGTTGTCGACGTCCTTGTTGCCTTGCCACGAGACTGAGCATAGGGCCGCAAAGAACTGATAGAAGCCAGACTGCCCCTCAGCCCATTCTTCAAAGGGCTCTCTGAGACCAGTTTCTTCCTCTTGGGACTGCCAGTGTAATCCGTAGAATCTGGGACTATCGTTAATATCGAGACTAGATATAAGCTATAGATCGAAACCTCACCTCTCTTCTCCGAAAGGCCAGGGCTAGGGCGCAAAGGAGTCAAGTCAGGCGTACAAGGAGTGGCTTCCAAATCGAGGTTGTTGATGAGCAGAGCCAACTCGTTAGTGGCAGCGTCAAGGATAGAGAGAACACCTGATGAAATTGCAAGTTATTCACTGTTCAGTCAGATGATAGAGGTGACTTACCATCCTCGTCTTCATGAATTGGCTTCGGTCGGCTCCTACCAAGTAATTGTTCGGACATTGGTCTAACACGAGCCTTCTTGACAGGAGTAGCCGCAGCCGCAGTTTCTCGTTCTTCTTCCAACAGCTCCTCGTCACCAGGCGCGCCATGTCCGTCCGCTGTAGCCTCCTCAATCGTCAAGATGGGGAACGCTCGACGCACGGACATAGCAGGTGAATCGCTCCGTTGTATCTCAGGGAAAACCTCAGAAAGAGGCGTCCTCTTTCTCCCCTCCAGTGAATGTCGGCTCTCGGTCTTGGTTCTACTCTTCATATCCTCATCATCCGTGGACGTCCGGTTCTTGCTCGCGCGCTCCCGCTTCCTCTGCTCCCTGACGGTCTCAAGGCCTTCTTCATCCCACTTCACAGAGGCGCATGAACTGCCAGACGACGCCCTGGAAAGACTAGAGGCGACAGATACCGGCCTCAAAGAAGACCCTGTGGAGATTGTCGACCCAGCACGGTCTCGGCCGATGACGGGGACAGTCGATTCCACAGAAAGTCGATTGCCACTGATAGTCGCCGGAGGTATCGAAGAGGCCGTCGAACCATTGCGAACCGTCTGCAGGCGCATCGTGGATGGGAGTCCAAGACCCAGAATCGAGTGCTTTTTCCTCCCAAGGGTCTTGTTCACCTCAGGACTAGCCGTGAGTGCACCAGCCTCAAAGCTGCTGGTCGATAGGCGAACGGTATCCGTCTTATCTTTCTTCTCCTTCTTTTTCTTCTTCTTCTCTCCACCCTCCACATCCTCCTCCTCCGTCTTCTTCTCCTTCTTCTTCTTCTTACCCTCCTTGATCGTCCCCTCCTTGCTCGCTTTGTCCTTCTTCTCCTTCTTGACGGGTACAGCCTCCTTGTCGTTCCAGCTCCCAATACGCGCTAAAGAACGTACTGAGCGAATAGCTCGAAGGGCTATGGACCCCTGGTTGGCGTTCGATGGTGGCGCGAGCAAGCCATTTGAAGGCGGTGCAAGTAAGCCGCCAATCGTGGGCGTGGAAGAGCGGGAACGAGTACCCGGCGGATCAGATACCTTGCTGGATTTTGGTTCTGAGAATTGCAAGGTTTGTCCTGATCGGACGCTTTCCTGTGATGGTCCTATGATTGGAGGGCTGTTCAGAAGGATCCCAGAGTCCAAAGAGTTGAATCGAGCGCGTGCTTCTGAGCCGAGTTTGAGTGGCTCTGGGGCTGTAAATAAAATGTCAACGATTTTCAAGAAAACCTCGGTGAGAATATTATCCACTTACTCTTGGAACGAACAGGCACATATGGAGCAGGAGCTGGAAAATCGTTAGCTGATGGGCGGGCATAGACAAAAAGAAGAATCCTACAGATGGCGCGACCCTTGTTTTCTTTCGCTTCCTTCGTCTTCTCTTTAGAGTCTTTACGCCCTCTCCCGATACTCCACCACTTCTCTTTCTCCTCGTTCTTGACTTTGAGCAAAGCCGGGGCTTCCCTGGGAGTGACGGAAGGGACATTTGTTACCTCACCCAACGGGCCCCACTTCATGCCATCAAGGGCAACACGGGACTTCTTCTTCTTCACCATGACGATCTCGCCGATGTCTGGATCCACGGTGGGGTCCACGTAGATCTCGAAGCCACCTTTGCTTGATGAGGTAGCTCCAACGCGTCGGACGACGTCAGAAAGATCCTTTCCTCTCTCCTTCTCGCGCCCAACACCGAGTAGACTGAGTTTCGATTTTTTGGGAACAAGGCGCTTCCGTGAGGGAACCTCAGCTTTTGGCGCCAATGGAGAAGGGATAGATGCCCATGAGCTGTCGATGGTGCGGTTGAGAGAGGTATTCGCCTCTGAAGATGTCCCAGTCGCAGACGGGGTGGCGGAGATGAGGCGGATGGAGGGGATATTGTGGGTTGCGGGTTGCGGTGGAGTGGCAACCGCAAGAGGTCGAGCGGTTAGTGTGTTAAACATTCGATGAATAATTGTGCAGTTTGAAACGAATAAAAATGTCGTAGAATGAGAACGAAAAATCAGTAGCTGTCGTTATCGAAATAAAGTCGTGAATGGTCGAGAGAGTCGTGAAATTTGAGTGGGCGTATCAGGACGACGTGTAGACTCGTGAGCTGTATAAACGCGTTAATTGGTTTGGATTTTGTTATTCTGGAACTCTATTGTCTTGTCAGTGGGATTTTAGGCGCAGGTTACTAGGATACCAACCTTGGCAGTGCGCACCTCTACTTCGACCACAGACCCCAGACTCGTACACGGCAAATAATACGCCGAGACGAGAACTGGTGGACTTTCTTGAGGACTGGCGGGGGTGGGTTGAGGAAGAGAACAAGGAGCGCTCGTGAAGGAAGCCGTGCAAGTTCAACTTTGATCACGGGACGGCGACAGCGGAAGCAATAGTGTCAACAAGCATCGCAATTTATTGTCGGAATTCCTTGCCGGCGACATCTCCTCGGCGTGATCCAATCACTGATTGACGGCAGCTTGCAAGAACCAGAGGTTGACCCTCTTGAATTACCAGAATAGAGAGAACCTCCAAGCCAAAACATATTTGTTTGATTCGTTGACATTCCGAGTCTGACAGTGTTACCACTGGTTGCATTACCCGTCGAATCAGGAAGTAACAAGCAATGAAGCATCGGTACCCGTTTTCCTGAGGGATTAAAAGTCAATATACACTGATCCCTGAATATCATTCAAAATGTGGGACCAGGTGGGACCATGTGGACATTGTGAACGGAGCGTACATTCGGGAGCCCTGCGCAAAAAACCCTACCGGGACCGAAATTGTGAAATCACTGGATCCCGAAAGCTTCTGCGGTTTCTCGCGGTATCTGTCCGACATACTGCCGAGACCCTGGAACAAGTGGGAAAGTGTTCCATGTATGCGCCTGAGAACGCAGGTAAGGGGTAACGTTGACAGTTACTGATGCTCCGGACCTGCATGATAATATCAGAATCGTCACGAAAAGCGATATGTGCCAGTGTTACTAGTGTGGCATCGGAGCGCGGCTGACTGGGCGTGGAGTTCCCGTTGTCCGGCGTAGCAGCTTCCTAGTGATACGCTATTCTGAGGTGTTAAATTCGTTCATTTGAGCGTTGAAGATGGTGGTCAAAAGAGAGAAGGAATGATCGCGCCAGACATTTGGCGTGTTCTATTTACGCGTCGCGGGTCACGCGATGATAAATTGATTTTCCTGATTTTCCAAACACATCTTATTTTACCGCAACTACATTTTTGTAAGTGCACTATCACTATCTGCGGTGGGCATGAAGAGCTATGCCATCAATTTCCTTCACTTGCCGCAAGTCGCCAAACGATTGCGATTAGCAAACGATCAATATTCAAATATTCGACGGACAACGGACAAACCGCGCATCGGAAATAATCAAAGGGTGCATGTCATCATCCTACTCGACTGTCGCTTGATTCTTCGTGTTTTATAGAACTTTAGATAAAAGACAAATTCCTCCTCAAATCAACTAGACCTGCGACTGGGTGACAAAGAAGTTAGCGCCAACCAACTTCAAACCATACTTCTCAGCGAACGCCTGGGCGTTCCACGAGCGGCGGTCCTTCAAAGCTGCGACATGCTCGATAGCACCCTTCGGGATGGAGAACGATACGGGCTCCTCAAAAAGCAGGAAAACTTGATTGAATTTTATCAGCCTCATTAGCTTTGGAAAAAAGCAATTACAGACCGTAACGGTGAAGTCCCGTACCTGCCGGCGGTGCAGGGGGCTCGTACGGAGTAGCAGCGGCGGACGTGAGCTTCACATTTTCGTTGGCCTCCGACAACTTAACCCCAGTGACCTGTTCCAAAGGTATTAGTACTCATCAACTTCAAACCGAACGCAACAAGTTGAGACATACAACCCAGTGCCTCCACTCTCCAAACTTGGGGTCCGCCCGAGACGGTGCGTCGGGATCAGTCAACACCAAAGTAAACGACTTGTCCCCTGCTCCTTCTCCGGCACCGCTCAAGAGTTTGATCGTAGGCTCTGGGAGCGTGTGGTTTCGGAGGATTTCCTTGCCCAAGCCAGTCTCTACCCCAGGATAGACGATGGAGAAGAGAACGGAGGGAGCGAATGACTTGGGGATAACATCTGGAATGACTTGGTCGTGCTTTAGAGCGTTCAAAAGGGTGGATACGTTTTCTGCCATGGTGGTGGTGTGTGGGCGGTTTCGGGAGGAGAGCGATGATGTCAACTTTTGGCGCGGGCCGAAGGACCGGACCGGTACTCGACGTAAGCCGACCTCCACCTTTGCTCCACCTTGGCATCGTTTCCTTTGAGAAGATTTTTATTCTTCTGAATTGACAGCACTCACATGTTGAAAAATCATTTAGGGTGCGCAGACCCACACCGTGTTTGATTTGTGCAGTGTCTGAATCCGTATTAGAAGTGGCTGTGCTGATTGCAAACTCTGTCTGTTCTCTACCCGTTCAAACTTCTGAAGTGCTTCCTCACGATAACCACGCTTGACATGGACACTTGACTTCATTCCGGAAACGTTCAACAGTGTTAGGCTCGGCCATGAATCAACACCAACTCAAAGGCGCAAAATAACCTCCAAAGGCAAATCTCCAACTTTTCAATGTGAAGTTCCTCATTGCCTACTCATCCTCCTTGAGTCTTGACAGTCCTGATCGTCTGTCAAAAAGAAATTATGTTCCACGTCCTACCTGCGCATGTGGAGGGCCCATAAACGAAGGTGAACAGTGCTTAGAGCCGAGTCATGTGTTCCTTAAGCTTTGCTTTCCTGGATCGAGGCGTTGTGTACTCGCAGTGATATGATCCTACAAGGTACAAGCACGTTCCGTTCAACTGTGAGTCCATTTGCCCAGTGCTTCTCAAAGCTCCATTGATATATGACGTTCAAGACGGGCAATCGCACACCAAGTTCCCTCTTTCACACTCCTTACCATAATGTCGACGCCTTTTGTTCCATCGCGGGCGTGGTGGAAGGAAGCTACCATTTACCAGATATTTCCCATCTCCTTCTTCGACTCCAATGGTGATGGCATTGGTGACCTGAACGGAATCTATGCAAAACTGGATTATCTGAAAGATTTAGGCGTTGATGTTCTATGGTTATCTCCCATTTATCGATCCCCCTTGGCTGACATGGGGTACGATATGTAAGCATTCAAATTTATTTCAACTCGCGATTGACTCGTGCTGATGCAAGTTTAAATGTGGAATGGAACAGTTCTGATTTTCGTGATATAGACCCGAGATATGGGACGCTAGCTGACTGGGATAACCTATTGAGCGGGGTTCACGAGCGAGGCATGAAACTCATGTTTGTCTTCTTTGATCTTACGGAAGTTGAGTATGAATATTGAATTTTCGTGACTCAGGATGGACTTGGTGGTCAACCATACTTCCGATGAGGTGCGGAAGACGCCATCGAATGAAATGCGTGTCAAATCTAATTGTCATCCGTACGTGTCGATAGCATCAGTGGTTCCTAGACTCTCGGTCCAGCAAGTCTGATCCCAAACGGGATTGGTACATATGGCGTCCCCCGAGATACGACGACGACGGTAACAGGCAGCCTCCGAATAATTGGAGATCAGTGTTTCAAGGTAGGCAGCTAGTATTGATTCTTCTCTATTGGTATGGCTAGGATGTACCCGAGTGTTGGGCATTTGCCAGTTGTGTGCCTTCTCGACGGGATGCCCCGAGGGGAACACTTTCTTTGCGATCCGTATACTCAAATAATATTCAATCACAGGCTCGGCATGGGAGTACGACGAAATTACGGAAGAATATTACTTGCATTTGTTCGTCTCTAAGCAGCCGGATCTGAACTGGGAGAATGCGGATGTTAGGGATGCAGTTTGGGATTTTATGCAGTTTTGGACAGACCGTGGATGCGATGGATTTCGAGTAAGCCATATATGTGATTGTCTGGATAAAGGCGATGATTTTGTTTCATGCAGTTGGATGTCATCGATCTCTTATCCAAAGCGGAAGGACTCCCCGATGCCCCAATCACCTCTCCGGACGAGGTGTATCAACCAGCCGTCATTCACTATGCGAATGGGTTAGTCGTTGAATTCTTAAATTTATCTCGCGTCTCACGGGCGGTGTAGCCCAAAGATTCACGAATATATTAAGGAAATGGACAAGAAAGTTCTGTCCAGTAAGTCGCTCAACGAACTCAGTTTATTTGCGTCGTTAATTACTATTGTCGCCAATAGAATACGACTTAATCACAGTTGGTGAAGCTTCCTTCACACAAAAAATGTCCGAATTCGATGGCTATGTCCTGCCTTCAAATAACGAATTGAACATGGTGTTTCATTTCCAGCTCATGGATGTGGATTTTCCAAAGGAAGGAAATTCTAGGTTACCACTGAAACACAAGGACTGGACTCTAGCCGAATTCAGACAGGTAGTGGTGAAATGGCAGAATTACAAACGAGAGGAAGGTTTCTGGAACACGTAAGTTTCCCTTTTTTTTTTTTTTTTTTTTTTTAGGCTAGACCAATTTCCTATTTTATGCTTTAAAGGGTTTACATAGAGAATCATGACCATGCGCGCTCCGTGACCCGGTTCGGCGACGACTCAGAAGAATGGCGCGCAAAATCAGCAAAGATGCTCGCCATCCTCGAAATTTCGCAGAGCGGAACCTTATACATATATCAGGGCCAGGAGCTTGGATTGAAGAATCTCCCAAGGACGTGGGGGATCGAGGAATACAAGGATATCGCCAGTCAGATTTATTATAAGAAGTAAGTCTTTGTTTGGCATGATGGAAACTTCTGTCGGTGATTGTAGATTTTGCAGAATCTTGGAGGAAAGGAAGAAGTTATTAATCGACGAGGCCGTGGATATGTCTGACATCCTTGACGGTTTCCAGCGGAATGCGCGGGATCACGCTCGAGTACCCATGCAGGTCAGCGCAAGGATCGCTTCTAATTATTCTGCCTTATCTTCATTTCCGAATGCCCCGGCAGTGGAACTCTAGCGCACACGCTGGGTTTACAAGCGGTGAACCGTGGATGAGAGTTAACGAGGACTATCAGACGTGGAACGTAGCGGCGCAGCTCAAGGACAACGATAGCGTTCATTCATTTTGGAAGCACGCTTTGAACCTGCGAAAAGCGCATGAGGTCTTGGTGCGTAGATATCTAGGCCTTTTGTCTTTGTTTACCAGTCGCTGTTGATATCGATAGATATATGGCGATTTCAGCGACATATCAAACAGCCATGAAGAAGTGTTCGCGTACATTCGTACTCTTGAGAATTCCTCAGCCCTGGTTCTCCTAAATTTCAAGAAGACAGACGTTATTTTTAGTCTCGATTCAAAAAGCGATTGGACTGGCTTCAGACATGTTCTGGGAAACTATGGAGGCGATGAAGGAGACGAAATTGGAGTTGCCTCAGGCTCAAATGACATTCGGCTGAGGGGATTTGAGGGCAGGGTGTACATACAATAGTGACCGACAATAATAGAATCGCTTGCAATAAGTCTAACGTCGCTACTACATTTTCTATTTTAGGAGAGCTAAGTACGTCTGGGAAGAAAAAAGAAACCTGCTAGCTGGTGATACGGAGGCGCCGTCCATGTAAAAAGCACACGGCTCTCGGGAAATGCCGATTCCCGAAGCTGTTACGTATCAATATATCACCACCTATCACCACTAAGTACTAACCAAACTTGGTTCGTCTTTGATGAAGAACAAGAACTTCGGGACGGTGGCTATGAGTCGTGGCACCATTCCGGCAGAGTGCACGCTCCTCCTTCCCCCACCATGCTCGAGTCAATCTTCAAAGGGATCTATGTGTTCGTTGGCCTCTGGGCTTTTTATCGTGTTCTGCGTCGGCTCGTCGTGAAGACGGCTCTCGATAACATTCCAGGGCCTCCCTCCCCTTCTTTCTTCAAAGGTACGTGTACTATCAACTCCAACAACGCGCGGCGGGACACACTGCTTTTCAGGTAACTTCCCGCAATTGTTCAACGTTGATGGTTGGGATTTCCATCATGACATCGCAACCAAATGTAGGTAACATTTGGACTTTGTTCGTGTGTGAGTCTCAAAAGTACTATTCTTGTCAGATGGAGGTGTGGTCAAGGTCAAGGCCCTTTTTGGTGTATGTTCGAGATTGTTGTCATGAGAAGGCTACTAGGCGGCAACACTCACTTTGTTTGATCAAGGAAAATCAACTCTATGTGTTCGATCCGAAGGCCATGCACCACATTGTTGTAAAGGTAAGCCAGACCTCACACAGCACATTTTTTTGTGCCAAGATACATGTGTGTTTCAAACAGGATCAACATTCATACGGAAAGGAATCATCGATTTTTGTGTACCTGCTTTCTCTCTTTTCCCGAAGGCTCTGCTACTTGACTGATCACATTCAATCGCTCAGATTCAACCGCTTACTGTTTGGTAATGGGCTGCTGGCGAACAAGGGTGAGCGATGCGAACGCTTTTCGGGATACACCAATTCATTTAGTGATGTAGGAGAACGTCATCGCCGACAAAGAAAGATGTTAAACCCAGTGTTCTCCATTGCTCACATGCGTGAAATGGGTTCGTTGATCCTGACCCCTCATTCCGTTCTCTTCACGCTAAACAGTATTCCAGTTCCCATTTTCTACAATGTCACTCATAACGTTAGCACTCTGCATCTTCAATCGCCCGTTCGATCCTCATGCTCTCCACTCAGCTTCGGGCGTCAATCGCGCTGAAAGTCGAAGACGGTCCTCAAGAGGTAAATTTCTTTAGAAAAACCTTCAATTAACTCTCTCCAACCCTTTTCAGATCGATCTCGTCTCATGGATGGCTCGTACAGCACTGGAATTAATTGGGCAGAGTGGCCTAGGCTACTCATTTGACTCCTTAGCTGAAGATGCCGCGCCACACCCGTACAGCGACTCCGTCAAAAAGCTAGTGTGAGTCTGATCTACCATTCAGATTGAAACTTCTCTTGACGGCCGTCCTAGGCCCACCATCATCCGCGTCGCGTTCTTCCGCGCGTACCTGCTTGTCCCCGCACTCAAAATCGGCACGCCAAAATTCCGACGCTTCGTCCTTGACTTGCTTCCCTGGAAAAACCTGCATGATGTGCGGGACATTGTCGATGTGATGTACAATACTTCTGTCGAGATTTTCGAATCCAAGAAAAAAGCGTTGATGGATGGGGACGAGGCTTTGGCTGCACAGATTGGGAGGGGGAAGGATATCATGAGTATTCTCAGTGAGTAGATTATCACCTTCTCTTCGATGGTGTCATGCTTATCCTTGCACTAGTGAGAGCCAACTTGCAAGCAACAGATGAAGATAGACTAGATGAGTCCGAACTCATCGGACAGATGTCGTGTGTTTCTACTTTCACGAAAAACCCTGCAGCTTGCTCTGGCTCTAATTTCCTATTTCCCAGAACTTTGATATTCGCAGCTATGGACACAACCTCAAACGCGCTTGCTCGCACCCTTTTCTTATTAGCGCAGAATCAAGATGTTCAAGAAAAACTGCGCCGCGAAGTCACCGAAGCCCGCGTGAAGTACGGGGACCTTGCGTACGATGAGCTAGTAGCACTCCCGTATCTGGACGCGGTTTGCCGAGAAACCCTTCGTCTTTACCCCCCGTTATCTTACCTTTTGAGAACGTGCGCCTTTCAACTCGCCCCTCACCTTCTTTCATTCTGATGTCTGAGAAATAATGTAGGACATGCGCAGACACTGTGATGCCACTTTCAAACCCCATCAAAGGACTCGACGGACGCGAAATCAATGAAATTCCCCTCCCGAAAAACACAAACATTATCATCTCGGCTCTCGCATCCAACCGTGACCCGGAGATATGGGGTTCCGATTCTTTAGAATGGATCCCAGAGAGATGGGTGAGCGCCTCACCCTTCTCAGTAGCTAGTGCACCTATTCCAGGGGTCTATTCGAACCTGTGGGTCATCGGATTTATTGTCTCGCCTTTTCAAATGCTGATTTAATCCGTGAAAAATATCAGTATGACATTCGGGGGCGGCGGGAGAGCTTGCATGTGTGTATCATTTCTTGTTTTCTTCGTTATTCTATATGACTAAAAAAATCGCACCCCACAGCGGATTTAAATTCTCCCAACTCGAAATGAGTCCGTTCAATTCCACAAACGAAGTAATTTTTTCTTGCTCACTGACGTGCTTTCTTCAGAGGTCGTGCTCTCGGTCTTGATCGAGTCTTTCAAATTTTCCCACTCCGACAAGGAGATATTTTGGCAAATGAACTCAATAGCGACGCCTATTGTCATTGGTGGGAATGGTAAGAACGAACTCCCGCTCAGAGTCAGCAAAGTCTAGTTCATCATTGTTCTTTTATTGCCATGGTCGTATGCGCATGCTCTGATATGTACATCCAATCCCCGCCATCACTATACATGGTATGTACATATGCCCCCCAGGCCAAGAGTAGAGTAGAGTACATATATCCCGGATCGGTCTTAATGAGGAACGGGCTTCCGACCAACTTCCGACACACCTTGGTATCAGCCCACATCCCTTGCCTCACGTGATCATTACTTCCACTGTCGATCTGTCATGCACAGAAGGCCATTCGAACTCGGGGTAGTCTATTCTTGACATTCCTGAGAAGTTTTGTACTTGTCGCAGAGCTTGATCTTGACAAGTTTCCCTTGGAATGTCAAATAGTTGCAGAAAAGTGCCCACACTGCACGTCAAAGGTGAGCTGTTCATTCGTTCTGTGAGACAAAAGATCCAAAGGCAGTCTCAACAACTGAATGCCTTCGAATTCCTTCCCCAGCTCTTCATTGGTGGCCACACTCAATCTTGATAAGAACAAGACCAGGACGGCCCTGGCTATGCCAGTGCGTGTCCACCGTCTCCCATCATGCTCGGGTTAATTTTCAAAGGAATCTTTTCGTTCGCTATCTTCTGGGCATTTTATTGCGTTCTGCGTCGCCTCGTCGTCAAGACAGCCCTCGATAACATTCCAGGGCCTCCCTCCCCTTCTTTCTTCAAAGGTACCTAGTACTCTTAAGTCCAACAACGAGCGGGACAAACTGCTTGTCAGGTAACTTCCCGCAATTGTTCAACGTTAATGGTTGGGAATTCCATCAAGACATTGCAACAAAATGTAGGTAACATTTGGACTTTGTTCGTGTCTGAGTCTCAAAAGTACTATTCTTGTCAGATGGAGGCGTGGTCAAGGTCAAGGCTCTTTTTGGTGTATGTCCAAGATCCTCGTCATCAGAGGGCTCCTAGGCCGACACTCATTTGTTTGATGTAGGAAAATCAACTTTATGTGTTCGATTCGAAGGCGATGCACCACATTGTTGTAAAGGTAAGCCAGCCCTCAACCGCCCTTCTTTTCTGCTAATATACGGGTTCCAGGATCAACATTCATACGAAAAGGACACATCGATTTTTGCGTAAATTTGCCTCTCTCTTCTGCCAAAGGCTCTCGTACCTGACTGTTCACATTCAATCGCTCAGATTCAACGGCTTAGTGTTTGGTAAAGGGCTGGTGGCGACCAAGGGTGAGCGATGCAAACGCTTTTCGTGATACACCAATCCATTTATCAATCCAGGAGAACATCATCGCCGACAAAGAAAGATGTTAAACCCAGTCTTTTCCATTGCTCACATGCGTGAAATGAGTTCGGTGATCCTAACCACTCCTTTCTCTTCACGCTAAACGGTATCCCAGTTCCCATTTTCTACAATGTCACTCATAACGTTAGCACCCCTCTTTTTTAATTCCCCATTCGATCCTCATCCTCTCCACTCAGCTTCAGGCGTCGATTGCGCTGAAAGTCGAAGATGGTCCTCAAGAGGTAAATTTCATGAGAAAAACCTTTCAATTGACACTCTCCAACTCTTTTCAGATCGATCTCGTCTCATAGATGGCTCGTACAGCACTGGAATTAATTGGACAGAGTGGTCTAGGCTACTCATTTGACCCCTTAGTTGAAGACGCCACACCACACCCATACAGCGGCTCCGTCAAAAAGCTATTGTGAGTCTTATTCACCATCTAGAGTGAAACTTTTCTGAACAGCCGTCCAACTTGCCAAGACCGACCTCCTTACGCGTCTCATTCCTCCGTGCGTACCTGCTTGTACCCGCACTCAAAATCGGCACCCCAAAATTCCGACGATTCGTCGTTGACTTGCTTCCGTGGAAAAATCTGCATGATATGCGGGACATTGTCGATGTGATGTACAACACTTCTGTCGAGATTTTCGAATCCAAGAAAAAGGCGTTGATGGATGGGGACGAGGTTTTGGCGAGACAGATTGGGAGGGGAAAGGATATTATGAGTATTCTCAGTAAGTAGATTATCACCTTCTCTTTGATAGTGTCATGCTTATCCTTGCACTAGTGAGGGCCAACATGCATGCAACGGATGACGATAAACTAGATGAGTCTGACCTCATCGGACAGATGTCGTGCGTTTCTACTCTCATAAAAAAAACCTGCAGCTTGCTCTGGGTCTAATTTTCTATTTTCTAGAACTTTGATATTCGCAGCTATGGACACAACCTCAAACGCGCTCGCTCGCACCCTATTTTTATTAGCGCAGAATCAAGATGTTCAAGAAAAACTGCGCCGCGAAGTCACCGACGCCCGCGTGAAGTACGGGGACCTTGCATACGACGAGCTAGTAGCACTCCCATATCTGGACGCGGTTTGCAGAGAAACCCTTCGCCTTTACCCTCCGGTATCTTATATTTTGAGAACGTGCATCTCTCACCTCGCCCCTAATTCTCTTCTCATTCTGATGAGGAAATGAAACAGGTCATGCGCAGACACCGTGATGCCACTTTTAAACCCCATCAAAGGCCTCGACGGACACGAAATCAATGAGATTCCCATCCCGAAAAATACAAACATCATCGTCTCGGCTCTCGCATCCAACCGTGACCCGGAGATATGGGGTTCCAATTCTTTTGAATGGATTCCAGAGAGATGGGTGAGCGCCTCACCCTTCTCAGTAGCTGGTGCACCTATTCCAGGTGTCTATTCAAACCTGTGGGTAATCGGTATTGTCTCGTCTTGTCAAATGCTGATTTAATCCGTGAAAAATATCAGTATGACATTCGGGGGCGGTGGGAGATCTTGCATGTGTGTATCACCCCTCGTATTTTCTTTTTCGTTATTCAATATAACTGAAACATCGCACCCCACAGCGGATTCAAATTCTCCCAACTCGAAATGAGTCTGTTGAATTCCACAAGCTCAGTATTTTTTTCTTGATGACTGACGCGATTTCTTCAGAGGTCGTGCTCTCGCTCTTGATCGAGTCTTTCAAATTCTCCCCCTCCGACAAGGAGATATTTTGGCAGATGAACATGATAGCCACGCCTACTGTGGTTGGTGGGAATGGTAAGAACGAACTCCCGCTCAGAGTGAGCAAAATCTAGTTCGTACATTCTTGTATGCATCACATCGTGCGGAAGGTTTTACATAGCTGACGCGTTATTCCACAGCAACTCTCCCAAACTCCACTCCTCTGCAACGTTCCTTTAGTTTCTCCTGTTCTTTTTTTTGGAATGAAAGAGAGAGACTTCACAACATGTACATTTCGAACACTAGGATCGCCAGAAAATCAACAGAAAATACGAAAACGGATGGTAAATTCAAATTTCGTTGTATGGAAGGTGTAAGCGCTTAGCTATTCCATAATAATATTCGTTCCACACTCATTCAATCGGACACTGGGATTCGAACCCAGACCACCACGACACATATTCTACTCAAGCACACCGTATCATTTCATGGTATGCAGCACCCTTTACACCATATCCGACTTCATATGTTCTACGGCGTATCGAAATAAAACCATATAAGCCGAGAAAGACGGAAAAATTGGTTTGTTGGTACAGCAATTGGGTGAGTAACTTTTACGGAGTGGCCGGCGAGGATAAGTCGGCGTTGAATACTGAAATATTGAAGGTTGGCGCCAACGTTCACTAGCACTCCCCAAACTTCTGCTTCGCTCGCCCCAGTGCGATGTAACCCCCGACCAGCCCCGACCTTGCCCCGATGGTGCGCCCTCCCTCCGAGAAAAAAGGGCAAGGGTCTTCTCAGCTCAGTTCAACTCCCCCATACCTTCCCTGTCGTACAACACACACTCTGCATCATAGAGAATGATCTCCTTCATCATCCACATCAAATTTCCCCAACCAATTCCAATTCCAACACCCAAACCCGTCCCTCACCTATCACCCCTTAAACTCAACAACCCCTCCGTCAAAACCAAAATCTCAATCTCCGTCAAATCCCTCCCTTCTTGTCCATGTGCACGTGCACGTCCCTTCGAGAAATGATTCCTCAAATACTTATGAAACTCCTCCTCCTCAACCCTCGCCGCCCGTCCCGCCAAAAAGCGCAGGAAATCGCCGCTGACGCAGCCGTAGTGCACGAGGTGGTCCAGGAGGTGGATGAGGGATGGTTTGCACGTTGACGCTAGGAATTGTTTTACTTCTTTTAAACCTGGATCTGAGCCGTCGTTGGGAGGCGTTTCGGGCTGAGTATTAGGCGGCGGAACGTGTACGGTTGGAGGTAATGCAAGTTGTGTAGATTGAATGACGACCTCGACTTGACGGTTGGGGAGTCGACTGGCCGAAGCTGATGAGTTGACGGGAAGTATGAGCCCTCTCCTTTCCGTTGCTCGGTTCGATGGGCGGCCTGTCTTTCGTGGTGAAGCAGAATGACCGGGGTGGACATGCACCGCCTGCCCGACCGAATCAAGGGGCAATAAATCATGCCCTGCACTAGTCGAAGCTGACGCATTGACGAAAGGAGTGACCCCGCTCCCCTCCGTGGGTTGTGCACTTTGCTTCGGTGGGCAGCCTCTCCTTCGTAATGGAGCAGAATGACTGGGGCGGACGTGCACTGTCTCTTCGACTGAATCAGGGGGCAATGAAGCCTGCCTTGCACTAGACGAGTGGGTGTTCCGGGGTTCGCTTTCCGGCTGCACGGGGGAACCCTGACTCTGAAAGAGTATCAGTGGTTGCCTCCCCAAGAATAATCATAACAAACGTACCAAACGCCCACTAGCGCTGGAGGGCCCAGCATCCTCATCCATAGCCTCTGCATCACTTTCACCACTTTCATCAGAAACCTGAGTTTCCCTTGTGCCTGTCTCCACCACCTCTCCCATTCCTCCTCTGTTGGTAACTTTCCTCGCTGATCGTGCAACGTCATGATTTCTATATATACAATTCCGGAGGTGCTGAATCTTAGTTTCACCATTACTGAAAATGTTGGGATATGCTTCTTTCACCTATGTATGTCAACTGAGCAGCTGCGTTGAATAAAACAATGAGGGGGGACCTCACAGCATTCTCGACTTGAATCAGTCGTTCCTCCTGGTGCGTAGCGAGGTGATTGAGGTCGAGGTATAGGTCCGAGAACCGTCGAACGGTACCCTACCATTTCCCCCTATCAGCTTGAACGGCGGAGGAGGTCGGAGAACGAAAAACAACTCACGAAAATCGCGTTAAGCTCTTTTTGGGTTACCCCAAATATACGCCGTTTCTGTGCAAGCTGTCATGCGTGTAAGAGGAAGGGAACGAGCAAAACGAATGAAACCAACCGTTGAGGGGATATTCGGAAGTCGAAGGGGAAGTCGAGAGTTCGAGACGGCCGCAGAAGATTCTGGGTGTGGGAATGAAGATTAAGATTGGTTCAGAGGAAGAGGGGCGCCAGGAAGAACGTACTGCGCGGCATTGCCTCTCGAAGTGCGATATGGGTTTGGATGGGAGAGCTGCAGATTTGCAGGGACTCGGAGTAACCACGTCGAATATCACGCGTTGACAAACTCTAAATATAATCCCTCCGAATCGCATTTGATGACCCTGAATGTGTCCGATCAAATGTGAACAGCCTCACACGAGTACAACTTACAAGCTGGTTACAAGATAACGTTTCTGCTGCTCTCTCTCTCCCTCAACCAGCCATGTCGAACAGGATTCTAGAAGACTTCAAGCGCGCCACAACAAGACTGAACTCCGTCATATCCGCCTCTTCCCCCAAACTCAAAAGAGCCGATGCGAAAAAGGCAGAGTGGGCCATCATCTCAGAGGTACTGGTAAGCACCTCGTCCGTCCAATCCAACCCCCAATCATATATGTAATGTAACCAATCCCAGGACAAATGGATCGGCACCGTCGAAACAGCAACAGAGCACCAACTCCGCTGGCCCAAAAACCTCATGCCCTCATGGATGGCAACGCTCCGATCCCGGACGTGGTTGACCCAACCAGCGCTCACCATCATCGACCAGCGGTTCTCCAGGTGCGCGAACAAGATCGCCGTGGTAGTACCTCTATCGCAGATCATCGACTTGGAGTTTGATGATTCCGAAGACGGAGAGGAGGGGCAGGAGGAGGTCGTTGAAGGCGATGCTCCCGGTGGTGCTGGCACATCTTCAAACTCGAACTCTAGAGCGGCGAAGAAAGAGAAGGAAAAGGCGCCTCCACCGACCTCGTCCCATCAAGTGAAAAGAGAACCCCCAGTCTTCAAACCGAACATCCACAAACTAAATGATCCACGGGTACGTTTTCTCCGCAAGTATCCCGTCTCACCACCACGACTAAGAGAGCCGTTCTATAGTGTCACCGATGTTCCCAAGCAGCCGTCCCACGAATGTGTTTTTCAGAAAAGAGCCTAGGGAGCAGATGCGAGCGATGCATCCACCTCAAACAAGCATGTTCGCTAACGAAGAAAGTACCTGGTGCTGTACAGCAAGCAGGAGGCGTAGCACAACCAGTGGGAGATTTGGGAAAGGGAAAAAGAAAAGCGATCGTAGACGCTGAGACACGGAAAGTCAGGCAGCGGCTATCAGGCTCTGGCTCTGGTTCTAGGACATTAGACAATTCCTCAGTTAGCCATCATTCAATGGAAGATACTACTCCGAGGGCAGGACCTTCGTCCCATCGTCGCAAGACTTCGGCGTTGACAGCAGAAGCGGAGAAGCTGCGAAACGATCTTCGGATATTGATTGGAGGGGTGGCTATGGTTGGGAAGATGTTGAATAAACATATTGCAGAGTTGGAGGCGTTGGCGAAGAGGCCGTTTGGGGAAGAATCGGAGGGGGAGGGAACGGAGTTTGAGGACTAGTTGTATAAGACTTTTTTGTATGATAGACTTTGGGATTTTGATATTGATACGTCGGTTTTGGTCGTTTAAGTCTGGGGGAGAGACCTTCGAAACAGAGTATCTGCAGGGCGTCTTTTGCAATATGGTATGTCAGATGCATGAAGCGTGGTCGAATAATGTCAACATCGGAGAGGTGCTTCAGCTGGGAGAAGTCATTGCTTGTCGACCAATCGGAGTTTGCGTGCCCTAGAGGGAGTCGAAGCGGACATTGGGGAGATGAAGCAGCCCCGTGGATTGCTGCAACCGGTGAAGGCGTGGAGCAAAGTACCTATGATGCGGAGAGAGGCAGGGTCGGATCCTCGTCCCGAGGTACGAGGAGGGGTTGAATTGAGTGGGTGTCAACGGATTGAAGCGTCAGCACGAAGAGGCGAAACGACGACACTGCTGTCGCCGGAACAGACTCCCAATGTTGGCCTCGGTTTCCAGTCGCCCGCCTTCAGGGGCGTGATGTGGAACCGCAAACAGAACAATCTGAGAAGCAGGAGGGCATTTTGGGAAGGCAGAGAGCAATGGTTTGCAGCTGAGGTGCGATAGTCAAAATGCAGACCGTCAAACTTCAAAGCTCTACGCCGCAGTCAATTGATAGAATGTGGACTAAAGAAATCCCCTCACTTTGATCGGCGACGTCCTACTTCTTCTGTTCGTCCTTCAAACCCCCGGGGACGACATCCAGATGAGTCATGACTTGCTTCACCATGGAATGCCCTTGCTCGACGCGTCGATATATGCGTCGGATACCACGACAACCCCAGTCCAACGTCCGTCATGCCCCCCCTCTCCACGAAGAGCTCCTTCACCCGCCTTTCGAACAAACTCTTACAATCACTCCGAAAGTCCCCTAAGCTTGATCAGCGTCAATGACGGCCTGTCCAAAATCCTGGAAGCCCAGTCAGGCACAAGCGAAGAGGGGATACGCGATGTCGCGGAGTGCGACGGTTGTCGTAGTGGGCATACACAGGAACTAGGCCGAGTGCAAGTGAGTGTATGGTCCTGATCAGCCTGTCGAATGTGCGAGCCTGCCTGCCTTCGAGAGACTTCAGATTGGGGTAGAAAAAGCAAAAAGCTAGAGAGGTACAGTCGTAACCAAGTCGTAACAATATCATAACCAATATTTTCACATCGTCTTCAATCGTATTACTTATCCTATCCGAATGCGAAATCAATCATCACTATTTCTCAAGTCTCCCCTTGGGTAGGCAGGTGGTTTCGAGTTGGCAGAATGAAAACTAGTCTCTTTTGAAAATTAATGGAACCAAATTGCTGGATCCGAATTCATGAAGTCAGTCTGTGTCTTGCGGAAGGTATCAGGGATAGTCGTCGTGTTCTGTCCGTTAATCTGCAGGAGAACCTACAAAAGGCATCACTGATGTCAACATCCTTTTCGTGAAATTAAGAGGAAGACATACCTGGTTCTTAGATGTGTATTGCTCCCATTTCGGGCCTAAGATATCAGAGAAATCCCTTCAACGGACACTCAAGGAGGCAATGCAAAGAGGAAAACTCGCAGGTAAAAATTTCTATCATTTCTTCTTCATTCATTTGGACTAATCTTTATACCTATCCCAGACAGCAACAGGGACTAAAGCCGCGTCAAATTCACAGGTACGTACCTCTTATCGCAACCTTTCCTTCACTGACTAACTTTTCAAAGTCGACGGGATTCGGTTCCTCTCAAACCCAGGCCAGGAGCGAGCGAGTGCGCTTTACTACTGGGGACAACGTGGAGGGGGTGGGAAATGATGTCGCGGCCCGCCTAGAGCGACGGACAGGAAAAATGAGGGAACACCCCGAGGAAACCAACGAGAAAGGGGGAAAGGGTACGAGCTCCCGCCTCGCCTCTACTTCGGCCGTCGTCTCCATTCCACCAACCCCACCTTCCGTACCATTTACATGGAACCGCACCCTCACTCAGCCACCATCGTCATCTCGCGGTCCTCCCTCGTCCCGCAGTGCTTCATCATCCCGACTGGAGCCCAGTGTCGCAACTCCGCCCCCTGCCAACCCTACTAGCACTCGTGTGGACCACGACGATGCCTGGGATGAGGAATGGTTGCGAGAACTCCTTCGGCGTCACCGCTTCGAGTGCGACATATTGGTAAACGCCTTGCGGGTAGCACAGGTTCATCGGATTCACATTGAACACATGATGCACAGCAACGGCTATGGGTTGGAAAAAATTGAAGGGTGGCTGAGGAAGGCTCTTCCTGATCACCTGGCCGATAGTTATGTTTTAACTCTAGTGGAAATCATCTGGGAGGAGAAGCTCAAGCTCAACTCGGAGTAAGTCTTGTGTCCGGGACTTATATATATTTTCCCTAAGTAGATAGCGGCGCCTCTGGTATATAAATGTTTCGTAGTGATGTTCAACCATCACAGTAATAATGCATAGCTTTGTTGCCTGAAGAGAAACATTACTTAACGCAAAACGTCACATCTTACACGAAACCGAAAAAGTACAATCGTAACAATATCATAACCATTATTCTCACATCGTCATCAATCGTATTATCCTATCCAAATGCGTCACTATTTCTCAAGTCTCCCCTCGGGTAGGCAGGTAGTTCGAGTCGACGGAATGGAAACTAGTCTCTTTTAAATTAATGGAACCAAATTGCGGGATCCGAATTCATGAAGTCAGTCTGTGTCTTGCGGAAGGTATCAGGGATAGTCGTCGTGTTCTGTCCGTTAATCTGCAGGAGAACCTACAAAGGCATCACCGGTGTCAACATCCTTTTCATGAAATTAAGAGGAAGACATACCTGGTTCTTAGATGTGTATTGCTCCCATTTCGGGCCTAAGATATCAGAGAAATCCCTTCAACGGACACTCAAGGAGGCAATGCAAAGAGGAAACTCACGTTGTACACCCTTCCCGTCATTAGGATCCAAGCCATTCGTGAACGATACCCAGTAATCAATGAAGTAGCTGCTAGCTGTGTGTGCGGAGGTCGTTTTCTCGAGGGGCTTGTAGTAGAGTCCACCGTAGACGAATGTGAGATCAACAGCGTGCGTTGCTGAACGTCAAGTGGGTAAATATCGCAACTTTACACAAAGGAAGAAACAAACGCACTGCCGAGAGCAGGGGGGTCCGCAAGCATAGGCTCAGTGAACAGATACCCGTAGGTCTTCACTCCAAAGTCGGCAGCGGCTTTCTGCCAGAATCTGCGCGGCGCCAACATCATCGCATCAGTAGCTATGCCACAACAGTCAGTTCGGGGTGAAACCAAGAAAGGAAAGGAAGCGAACGCACAGATGGCAGCCATCCGTTTGTACTGGCTCGAATACCCGAATGTCTCGTTCCCAGTCCCGAAGGGTGCACCGAGCGCTGGAACATCGGGGTACAGCTGCAAGATCTTATCCACTGAGGCGTTTAGCGAAGCGGGGTTGTTGGAGGGAGAGGCGCCGGCGATGAGGCTCGCGCGAACTTGGTCCGTGGAGTTGATCGTCGGGGCTACAAAGAGTGTCCCTACATTTCTTCACTTCAGTTCATATTCTCCAGAGGCAAGAAGAATAAAATAACGCACCTTCATCAAGGTTCGTCCCCGTGATGAATGGCAGTTTCGCGAAATGCCCCTTGGCATACAACTTAGACGGGTAATCTGGGATAAACCCGTCCGGCCCATCAAGCACTGGCATGAAGGGCGCGGCCGTGTTTGTCTCCACGTTGACGAGGGAAGCAAAGATCTCAGCGACAGGGGCCTCACGAATACAATCCCAGGTGTTATTCATAGCGACAAGGTCGGCGCAGCTTGGGACGAGGGCAACGAAGCCGTCCCAATCGGATTGTTGATGCGTTGCGGGAAAGTTTCCTTTGAATGTCAAGTGTCCAGATTGGAAGATCTGAGGGTGGGTTGGTAGGGGTCGTTGGTGATAATTGACAGGGGCTTACTGCAGCCCTCGCATACTTCTCGAGGTTTGAGTTAAGGAAGAGGGCGGACGTCATGATAGACCCGGCGCTCTCTCCAAAGACGGTTACCTGGAATGGAGATTAGTGGCGTGATTATTAGCCTTGGTGGTAGCCACTGACCTTTTTCTTGTCACCGCCAAAAATCCCTATGTTCTGCTGGACCCACTCGAGGGCGGTTACTTGATCCTTGAGTCCAAGGTTGAGCGCTTTGTTATTGATGGCTAGACGATAATATGTTTGAGTCATACGGCTGACGCAAGGAGGATTACCCACCTTCTTGACCCTGAGGGAACCCAAGAGGGCCGAGACGATAGTTAAAGTTGACGTAGATGATTGGGGTACCCTAGAGATTGAAATGAATACTTGCATTAAGGGAAGGGTGAGAGGAGGAACAAACCCGAGTTATGCTCTGAGCGACGATTGCGCTTCCGTTGAACATGTTTCCAGCACCTTGAATCATCCCACCGCCATGGCTAAGATATCATTAATTTGAGACGGGAAGAGAAAATATGTCTTGAACAACGTACGTCCAAAACAGCTGAACAAAAGACGTCACTGAAAAGGTCGACATAATAATAAAAATGAAACGCACCACAGGTAATTTGGCATCAGAACTAATCCCAGCCGGACGATAAACATTGATAGTCATGCAATCCTCGTCAACTTCATCAGCAGTAAGATGCTTTGGCTGACGACACCTGATATCAGCATAAACGATCGCAAGGCAGCACCGACTTACATATTGCAAGCAACCCTTGCCAAAATTTGTCGCGTTGAACGTAGCAACGTTCAGATGCGTTTTCAGCACAGGAGGCCTGAGGCGAAGCGGACCAAGGGGAGGTTCAGCATAAGGAATAGCTACAAGCAAAGCAAATTTATAGGTTAACAAATCGTCAAGTAACCAACGCGAACGACGGTACCTCCAAAGAACTCGACCTTCGACGCTGTGATAGCCCTCCCGACAAGCGTCGTCTTCCCCAACTTGACGCGGGGAACACCGTCGTTCGTGGTGGGCGCAGCGAACGTTGACAGAGAGTAGAGCGCCAACACGTAGGAGAGGGAGAGAAGCATCTTGTCCGAAGCCTGGGGTCCGAAACCTATGAGTGGGGAGATTTTATAGTGTTAGTTTCGATCTCAGATTTTCCTCGTGCCACTCGGGATAGATCGCAAGGTATGGAGTGAGATTCACCTCCTGAGCAAACGTGTTAGTCAACCAATTTCAACCAGGTCAATTTCGCAAGCTCTTACATGATTGGACCGTTGTCAACGTAGGTTCTAAAGTGGCATCGACTTTTCAAACGTTATAGCCGGACGTATAGTAAGCGTATGGCGCATAAGAGAGCAAGCGTCGGCGAGACGTTCCAGAGCATGGTGGTAAGAATGGATAAATTTAGACTCCGAAGTAGGGCTTGACGGTTTCGCTTACGTAAGTAAACGCTTTTCCTTCGAAAATTGAGCTTATTTATAATTTTCAGCACATCCTTGACCGGAGAAATTTCATGAACATACTCACTTCCCCTTACACATAGGGGTGCAACTCTTCTCTCCCTGCATGGCCCTCCAATATACTAACGTTGTGACTAACCGTGCTCGTCTAATTACTTACCTCCTCTTGAGTCGGACCGGGCTTCCGATGTGGTGCGAGGAATCAATATTAATAATCTCTCTGACTACTTATTGTGTCCGCTAAATTCTCCCTCACGAATGACGTATAAAAATCCCTGAAGTTATTCAACCGCATTTCTAAAATCTACCCTTCACCCAGCGTCTTAAGTGGGAAAGACATGAATTTTCATCTTATTTGGCTGAAATGCTCAAAGCTTGGTGCGTAGTATGTAACAACATTATTATGTAAATGATTAGTTGAACGTTGATGGCCCACGGGCCACAACGGGACAAATTTTCGAATTTGAATTACCGGGACTTTCTTCCGATGCGGGGAATCATTCGCATGTGGGGTATGCTTGGGGTATGCTTGAAAGTTGATCGTAATCAAGGTTCCTGAGTGTTCAACGTTCAACCATCTGTCTGCGTAGATTTGAGGCCTGGATGGATGAATTACAGTACATTGTGTGAAGTGCAGGCTACAGAAAAAGTAACCAAAATGGTAGACGTGTTTTACTGCGTGGTAAACTATAGGGGTAGCAGAGGATTGTTAAAACAAATAAAACGCGTAAATTCTTGCATTCTTACGGTCTTTCAGAGACGCATAAGTAGTATTCAGTGGAAGTTAAGTCGTAATGCTATGAAAACCAAACAATCATTGCGAGCAAGAAGGGCGTTGATTTCTTAATGTTTCTTTAGAGGCATTAGTGTAGACGACACATCGCGGCTTGAGGCCGCTCCGAATTCCGCTAATTCATCTTGATTGTCTATCGTATTTTACTCTCACGTCCAGGATAGTGGAGGTTAAATGGAGGGATGCTCTAAGATAAACCTATCAATGTGTGGGTCTAAAACCCCACCCTACGACCAGGCTAGAAATCGGTTGTGGCGAATCAAGAATTGCGGTAACAGAAGTAGGCAAGCAAAACTCTTTGAGTGTTACACATACGACACGTTGAATAGAGATTCACTATCAACTCCAGGTAGCTTTACAAGAACTGACGATGACTGCAGGGTAAAACAACTTGACGCGGAGCAGACAAGAACGATACGAAACAAAAAAAGAATCTAGGGTTTGAAGGCTGTAAAATAGAACAACGCTACGACTAGCGTTGATCTATGTTTCAGTCCCCTAGATAAGAGAATAAGGCAACGGCGAGCTGCACAAAAATGAACGTACCAGAACATCGACATGTTCAAACACGAAGTAGACGAGAGAAGTTCGCCGTCAAATCGTTGAAAGTACCCTGAACCTCCTGCATCTTAGCTAGACCACAAACCTCGCTCTCAATATGTTGGACAAGTGCTGAAATTACCGTAAAGTCCTTGTTGCACTTTGGGCACCTGAATTCGTCGGCGTCGTGGGCCGGCGAAGCCAGGTGCGCGTTAAGGCTGGTAAGGAGTCGAAAGCCCTTGTGGCATAAGAAGCATTCGTACGATGTTCCATTGAACGATTGTTCCGTCGCAATGTAAGTTGAAATCGTAGGCGGACCTGAAGAAGGGAGAAGCCGGGTGATGCATATGTCGGGAACAATCTTGAGCTTCTTCACTGCTGCGGTGACTTGGTGGCGATTGATCTTATGGCAACCGGACTCGATGTGATGGGCAATGGCGGAAGGCGCCTTGAACATCTTCGAACAGAAGGGGCACCTGAAGGATCGATCGGCATGGGCCAGCTTCGATAAATTATGCTAAACAGGTTATTAAGCGTTGTTCATACACTGTGAAGGACGGGTAGGACGAACTTGATCTAGCGCGGTCTCCGAATTGAAATCCCTAGAACAAATAAAGCACCAGTTATGCTTTAGGCTCGCAGACAGGTGCTGGTATAGGCTATCGAGGTCGATAAACCAGCGATCGCACCCCCTGCAGTAAGGCTCCTCATCGTCAGATGCATCACTGCCGTCGTCACTTTCGTCGCTGGAAGGATCGGAATCTGTGTGCGCAGGAGACGCAGCGAGATGCTTCAAAGAGTAGTGAGCGGCCTCAGCCTATGGGAGTCAATGGTGGATTACGTACCTGTGCCAGCGCTACACTGTTCACGAACACACGATCACAATCGATGCATGCATGAAAGGCATGGGCTTTCGCACGACAATGAGATGAGAGCGCTGAAATAGTGTTGAAGGAGCGCGGACAGTCTCTGCAGTTGAAGGCCATAGAGAGTGAAGAGGGGTAACCAAGGGAAAGAGAAGGGAACGGCCTCGTTCTCATGCTTGTCACTTAAGTAGAGCAACGGGGCTTTCCGCAAGTCATCAACATTTTAAAGTTCCGCAAACGAGATGTCGAAGATCAGCTTGAAGCAGACTCGGGGTACATAGTTGTGTACCAAGACCGTCCACGCGTCCGGTGCATATCGTCTCAGGTTGGTCGTAGAAGTCAAAGTTACTAACTTTAAGTTTTAAATTCTAGGTGAGCGTAGGTAAGTGTCAGCAGCATGGCGCAGTTGGAAGCGCGCGGGGCCCATATGTAATGTACACTTAGTACTCTTTAGTATGTAACCCCGAGGTCACTCGATCGAAACGAGTTGCTGCTATTTCATTCGGTGACCGTCTTTTTACTTCATTCTGCACAACCTCAGTGCTTTTCTTTTCTTTTTTTTTCAGGAAAGTATGAAAGTATGAACATTCGCGGTCTTCTCAAAATTCGAGCATCAGGGTTGGATCAACCAAACACGACGCCATACTAAGTTCTCCCAAGTTGCAACTCGGCAACCTCAATCTGCCTTGTCGTCCTCGCATCGTACCTGCGCCCGCAACACCGTCTGCCGCGTAGTACAAATTCAACGCAGTGGGAATTCTCCAACCTTCTTCTGGAGCAAATGTTCAGCGCACTAATCACACAGCTTGTCCACTTGATAACTTCCCCGCTCATTTGTTTCTTTCCCGATGCCTAAGCCAAGGTTAATCCAATTTCAGTCTCTTCTCCTTCAAGATTCTCTTGCTTGAACACTCGTCACTTACTATAACCGGCCGGCGTAATGAAAGTATTTTTTTTTTGTCGAGTCGGACATTCTACTCCTCCCCGATCCACCATTCGGGACCATTATTCTGCAGGTCCCACTCGTAGATTGTCCCGGCGTGAGGTTCAGCGTACAGAGTTCCCTCGCGTGGATCGGAGAAAAGCTCAACCACATCATCGCGGCTTTCATTCTTTAATAACAGCCTTTCTTCCATCTCAAACGACGTCGCATCAACCACATGAATGATGGCAAAATCGGAGACACGATCGTGCTAAGGATTCGTTTTGAGAGGTATGTATCAGGATGTGAAGATACTACAACCGTTCCTCCGCAAATATCATCAAACTCCTCTCAGAGAGCCGCCAAGCAGGAGAAGGAGAAGGAAAAGGCGCCTCAACTGGGGTCGTCCCATCAAGTGAAAAGAGAACCCTTAGTCTTCAAACCGAACATCCACAAACTAAATGATCCACGGGTACGTTTTCTCCGTATATCCCGTCTCACCCCGTGCCCACGACTAAGAGAGCCGTTCTATAGTGTCACCGATGTACCCAAGCAGCCGTCCCACGAATGTGTTTTTCAGAAAAGAGCCTAGGGAGCAGATGCGAGCAATGCATCCACCTCAAACAAGCATGTTCGCTGACGAAGAAAGTACCTGGTGCTGTACCGCAAGCAGGCGGCGTAGCACCACCACCGGGAGATTTGGGCAAGGGAAAAAGAAAAGCGATCGTAGACGCTGAAACTCGGAAAGTCAGGCAGCGCCTATCAGGCTCAGGCTCAGGCTCTGGTTCTAGGACATTAGACAATTCCTCAGTTAGCCATCATTCAATGGAAGACACTACTCTGAGGGCAGGACCTTCCTCTCATCGTCGCAAGACTTCGGCGTTGACAGCGGAAGCGGAGAAGCTGCGAAACGATCTTCGGATATTGATTGGGGGGGTGGCTATGGTTGGGAAGATGTTGAATAAACATATTGCAGAGTTGGAGGCATTGGCGAAGAGGCCTTTTGGGGAAGAATCGGAGGGGGAGGGAACGGAGACCGAAGATTAGTTGTGTAAGACTTTTGTATGATAGACTTTGGGATTTTGAGATTGGGACGTCAATTTTGGTCGTTAAAGTCTGCAGAGGAGACCTTCGAACCATGGTATCTGCAGAGAGTCTCTAGCAGGAGGGGGATGTATGTCACACTCGATATCGGATAGGTGCTTCAGCCGTGAGGAGCCATTATCTGTCGACAAATTGGTGTTTACGTGTCCTAAAGCGGACGGGGCTTGGACGGGGAGTCTTGAAGCGGACGGGGAGATGAAGTCGCCGCATAAATTGTTGCAACTGGTGAAGGCGTGGAGTATAATGCCTATCATATAGGAAGGCAGAGTCGAATCCTCGTTCCGAGGTACGAGGAGGAGGGGGTGAATTGAGTGGGTGTCAACAGATTGAAGCGTCAGCACGAAGAGGTGAAACGACGACACTGATGTCGGCGGAGCATACTCCCAATGTTGGCGTCAGTTTCCAGTCGTCCGCCTTCAGAGGTGATACACAAGCTCTGAGTGAAGGCGCAGAGTATAATTCGGACTCGAAAAGGAGCCACCGAAAACCTATTGTCGGAGCCACAGTCGCGAGGTTTCAGCTGGGAGGGGAGCACGTACATAGGTTTTGATAGGTTGGGGGTGGGCATGAATAAAGAGCCGGGGAGACCACATTTGCTCGACACTGCGTTTTGAATGCCCAAAATAACGTGGAAAGCCATCAAACCATCGAGCCACGACTTGGGGGAGGGTCTCACGGGAAGCACATGAATTCCCATGAGCCGGAAACCTAAGGGAGGGAAGACGCGAGGCCCAGTGGAGCCGCAAACAGAACAGTCCGAGAAACAGGAAGTCATATGGAAAGGCGGAGAGGAATGATTTGCAACTGTGGGGGGCGATAGCCAAAGTGCAGTCCGTCAAGCTTTGGAAGCTCTACAAAGCGGTCAATCGATAGAATTCGGACCTAGAGAAGTCCACTCACCTTGACCATGACCCATCCCAATTCCACAACGACGTCTTCCTTTTAATATGTAGTGACGCCGCCGCTTGTCCCTTTTCTGCTGTGGTAATCGGGGACGTCCTACATTCGATTCGTCCTTCATACCCCTGGGGACGACATCCCGATGACCCGCTTCACTACGCCATACCCGTGCTCGACGAAGATCCGATATATTGCGTCGGATACCACGACAGCCCCAGTCCAACGTCCGCCATGCCCTCTCCACGAGCAGCTCCTTCACCCGCCTTCGAACAGGCTCTTACAATCACTCCGAAAGTCCCCTGAGCTTGATCAGCGTTTCAATGACGACCTGTCCAAAATCCTGGCAGCCTAATGTCAGTCACAAGCGAAGAGGGACGCGCGAGGCTGAGCTTCGATATGGAGTCGCGATGCGTGCGACGGCTGTCAGTGTCGGAGCGGGCATACACAGAAACTAAGTCGAGTGCAAGTGAGTGTATGGTCTGATCAGCCTGTCGAACGTGCGAGCCTGCCTGCCTACGAGAGACTTGAGATCGGGGGTGGAAAACAAACAGTAGAGATTTGGTACTACCGTATTGGTAGCGATGTGGTACAAGTCAAAGTTATTGACTTTGAATCTTAGCTTCTAGGTGAGCGCAGGTAAGTGTCAGCAGCATGGCGCAGTTGGAAGCGCGCGGGGCCCATATTGTTGTATTGTTGTGGTGTGGAACCCCGAGGTCACTCGATCGAAACGAGTTGCTGCTACTGACGTGTATGGATGCATGACCTTTTACTTCAGTCTGCAAAACCTCAACATGTTTTTTTTTTCCTTCAAGAAAGTATGTAGCTTCGCGGTCTTTTCAAAAATTCAAGCATCAGGGCAGCGGAGGCGGAGATCAGCACCGGATGTTGGATCAACCAAACACGACGCTATAAGTTCCACCGTCACAATCTTGACCGACCACACGCCTCATACCAGCTCAAATGCTCCCAGCCTCTTCCAGGACCGTATCCACATCGTCAACCAACCCCATCTCCGGGTATCCAACATACGGCGTCCCAGCCATCCCCCCATTCTCAGTCAACGTTCCCAACGTAAACTCGCATGCGAATCATCAGCCTGGAGGAGGGGTAGCGCAACTTAGCTCCCTCCATCAAGGGACGGATCCGAATTCACCAGAGCTGTTTAAAGAACACTTGGCGCTTGCTCAGGACCAGGTGATTAGGGTTCAGAGCCTTGCGAGGGAGGTGTTGTCGAGTATGTGAGTGATCAGTGGTTTGATCGAATCTGCAGACGAGAGGTGCTCATTCACGATTACGCAGACAAAACGCCTACAATCCCAACACATCACCAAAACATACTTCTGGTGATCCTACCGTTGCAACACCTCACTGACAAAGCACTCACAATGAATCAATCACATAGAATGCATCGAATCTCTCAAACAATGTATACAAAACCTATACGATACCTTGAGACACACAGGTATCGGAGCTCTCCCGCTTCCTCCACCAAACGCAACGGGCATCCCGAATGAACAGCAGCTCTTGGCAGAGGCAAGTCGGAGCGTTCAAGTGCTGTATGAGACCCTTAAGAGATCTCAGGATAGCGCTGCTGTGGTGGCGAATTTGCTGGGTGGAGATGCTCAGCGGAGTACTAAGTAACCCAACCATGCCCGATGGCAGGCTGAGTGATGTGCACATCATCTGTCGGGGATTTCATGACCGAAGCACATCGTTTTGGGAGGACTGCACTGAAACTACCGCCCCGATAAGCGAGATCGATTTGTATTTTACGCCCCCATTCAACGCTCTACGCTTCCACTTCGTCTAATTCCGCTCAAGGCCGATCTTCTCACTCCTCAAGAATATTCTCTGGTTCTCCAGAGTAGATTTTCCAAGGAATAAAGAGCTCTTTCCCGGGAATAGTTGCCGCGAGGACCAAATGGCGACGTTTTAAAGAAAATTTACTAAACCACACTAGCCTCCCTCTATTTTTTACTTGTTTTAAATTCCATTGGTATCTTGAATTTCATCACCCCGAAGCCCAAATTACTTATCATACACCCTCCGCAATCAACCTCTGCGGGACCTCAACATACCCGCGCCAGCATTCCACAAACGCCGCCAACTCCGCACCCTCCACAACACGATGATCCGCACTCCAGCTTATCCCAACCTTCAACCTCCTCTCCCCTTTCCCATCTCCCCGATCAACGTCCCAAACCCACTTGGCCCTCCCAATAGCCACGATCGCTACACCACCCCCAGGTACCAAAACAGGCGACGCAAATTCCCCAGCGCCTATAGCGCCGACGTTGGATACGGTCACCGTCCCCCCCCGCTTGGGCATCTCTTTTGGTGTCAGGCCGCAGGGCGTCTGTCTTCCTAGGTAAGAGAGGTGTTTGAGCTGGGAGGTGAGGGAGTAGATTGAATGGGTGTTGACGGATTGGAGGGTCGGCGTGTAGAGGCCTGATGGAGTGGAGAGGGCGATGCTGATGTCGGCTGAGGGACGAATGGTGAGGGTTGGTTTTGCGGTTGGGTCGTTGGTTCCCGGGGTGATGGAACTCCGTAGAAGCGGCCATTCGATCATGGCTTTGGAGAGGGTCTTGAGGAGGATAGGGAGATATGTTAGACGCGTGTATTGATGTGACTCGGTAACCCGAGGCGGAGAAGGCGCGGGGTACAGTGCGGAGGGGTTGACGGGAGGTGGTTGAGTACCAGAAGTCGAGGGTAAGAAGTGGGGAGGTATATGGTTATTGAAAATGGGTAAAAGATTGTGTAGCTCTGTTACGTCCAGAGTAGTCGAGTAACCAAAATGTGGAATTTCGAGGCTCTAAGATGTGGTCAATAAGCTAATTTCGAATAAGAGAGACCCCGCTTGCCTTGACCATGGCTTTCCACATTCCATACCGCGTCCGGCCCAACTCAACAACAACATCTTCCTGTTGATCTGCAACCGCCAACGGTGTGGTTTGTTCCGTTGTGGTGCTGCGCGCGAGATACGCCTCGACGTCTCGCTTCTCTATCCGGCCAGCCTTGCCACTTCCAGGAACGAGCAGGCCAAGGTCCACACCATTTTGACGTGCCAAATGACGCACCGAGGGAGCAGCGAACACGTCCTCCTTCCTCGCCTGACCAGGCTCCGGTACGTATTTCGGATCCAAAGGATGGACTCCCCGTTTCTTCAAAGTGGGTTCTTCAACGCTTGGTGGCGCTATCTCAACTGCTGGCGTCGAAGCCTCCTTCCCTACCTCTTCTCCTTCTTTTGTCTCTTCATCCACTTCAATGAGACACAACCCCGCTCCAACCTTGGCTACTTCCCCTTCCTGAACCAGGAGCTCCTTAACCACGCCCTCAAATGGGCTCGTTATCTCCACGCTTGCCTTGTCACTTTGGACTTCGCACAAAGGCTCAAAAGCCTGAATTACTTGCAAAGGTTTTACGCTCCTGCGAGAAGGAAATGTCTTTCAGAAGGAGCCAGTGGGTCCGGCCGGAACATACGCACCACTTTATGACTTCGCATTCCGTTATTCCTTCACCAATGTCGGCAAGCTTAAACTTGTGAACGACCCTTTTGGATGCCCAGAAGGAAGCTGTTGAATGGAAGGAAGATCTGGCCCATGAACGACCCAGGAGCCGGGGTATGGGACGGGCGAACATGATGGGAGGAGGAAACCAGTGATTGGGGTTAGGTCTTGATATTAGGGTTACAATTGGGGACCGGGCCGCTCCGCCGCCAATCACAGAGGGTTTCCAAAGACTACTTCTTTGGGCAGCCTCAGCTTCAAATATTCGAACGATGAAGTTGCGTGGTTCAATAAAGAGATAGATTTATTCTTACCACGTAATTTGTACATTGTCTTGAAAAGTCAATAGCAAGAAAGGCCACACAGGTTTATGAGTGTCATCAGGATAATGATCAGATTTGCCGAGCTCACCACAAGCTGCTGCTCAATGACTTTGCCAATGCCTGTCAGTCAGTGTAGTGACAACTTGAATAGATCAATTTGGGTGCGGATCTACATATGTATTGTCGGATCCTGGCGTCCATCATGTCCAAACCGACGTACAGTTCAATTGACCATTACTTACTGCTTTTGGGAGGTTTGTGGTCCGTCAAAATGGTACAGTCACTTGGACAATAAGAAAGCCGTGAAACGGGTTATCGAGCCCAAGAGTATCTAAATCGCGAATTTGGTGGCACATCTTTTATCTCAACGAAGATAAGATAAGATGTACTGTATGTGTAGTAACGATCGTGTCAACAAAATTTCGCCCCATCATTTTTGCGACCGGACCATGACTCGGACCAGGAATTTCCCTCTTCTCTATCCTCTCATCCACCACTGTCTTCCACCAATACCACACAATGGCCATCTTGAAATCATCTAACCCTCAAGCCGTCGCAGAGGCTCGCCCCGCTGAGCTCGATGTACGTGTATCAGCTATTCACCAGCGTTCACTCTGACATTCCTCTTACTACTAGGCCTCGAAGCTCGTTGTTACCCTGGCGAAAACACTAAAGCCTCTTCCTGTTCCGGAATCACTGGTTTTCGGCCAGGTGAGTTGTGCTGCACCTGATGACTTCTCATAGCTTATATTTACCCTTTAGACACAAACCGACCACATGCTGGTCATGAATCACGACCCCGTACATGGCTGGTCAGCGCCAGAGATCAAACCTTATGCGCCGTTGAGCCTTGACCCCATGAGCTCCTGCCTGCAATATTGCCCCAATGTCTTCGAGGGAATGAAAGTGCGTCGACCCATCATTTCGCCTTCGACTTTGATGCTCATCCCAACTCTTCAACCCAGGCATACCTAGGACCTGATGGCAAAGCCCGTTTGTTCAGACCTCGAAAAAACATGGAGCGTCTCGCACGTTCGGCCGACCGCGTGGCACTACCAGTAAGCATTCGGAAACTCACCCCACAACATGTCACCAACTCTATTTTTAGCCATTCAACACGGACGCCCTCCTCACCCTCATCGAACGCTTCATTCAGATTGAGAAACGGTGGATACCAACCAAGCCGGGATACAGCTTATACATCCGACCCACAATCATCGGTACTCGGGCAGGTGCGGCGTTTTTGGATCCTCCCCGTATTCTTACATTCTTATCCTTCCATTAAGCTCTTGGAGTCGCGGCCTCTGACAGCGCATGCATCTTCGTCATCGTAACTCCAGCCGGACCCTACTTCCGAGGCGGCACCAAACCCATATCATTGCTTGCCGTCAGCGAAAGTGTGCGTTCATGGCCGGGAGGGACTGGTGGACACAAACTGGGATTGAACTACGCCCCAGGGTTTGCCCCTCAACGAATAGCCGCGAAGCAGGGCTACGACCAGATCCTATGGCTGCTCGGAGACGACCAACGAGTAACAGAAGTAGGAGCAATGAATTTTTTCCTCGTTGCACAGAGAGATGATGGAGGCACGTCCAGCCTCTGCCTTTCCACATGATCAACCAAATTAACACCTCGACAGATTTGGACATCATCACCCCACCGCTAGACGGCACCATTCTCCCCGGCCTCACACGCGATTCCACGCTCACCCTCGCGAACGCCCACACCTCCGGGAAACTCCTCCTCCCCAGCATCCCAGCCTCACAAAAGCTGCACACGCACGAACGCGTCCTTACCATGTCCGAGATCACTGCCCTCTCAGCGCAGGGCAAGATTATCGAGTCTTTCGGCGTGGGAACGGCCGTCGTCGTTGCCCCTGTGGGCCGCATTGGCCATGAGGGCAAGGATCTCATCCTCCCTGTGCACGAGGCTGGGTTGGGCCCCGTTGGGAAGGCCATGTACACCGTGATCACTGATATCCAGACTGGGAGACGGCAATTCGAGAACTGGAGTGTGTTGTGCGAGTGAGCCTAATCTTTGTATCTTACATTACCTTTTGTATTGGAGGGGTAGTTGTTGATTGGGAGTCCTGATATAGCTTCCGATCGACACGCGTACATAATCGCCGACCGCGAGGCAGCGCCCGTACACGTTTCACTAGACGCGCGCTTGATCATAAATCTGCTTACTCGGGAACTCCCCGCAGCCCAGATTGAACTGACTCATACGTTATCCTCACCTTACACCCGCTGAACACGTTCCCATCCTGCATCGAACTACTGCATGGCGCCCGCTGGCAACCCAAGTATCCTGTCTCCCCAAGAGCTCGAAAGCCGGCTTGCTGAGTGCCAGGCTGGAACGACACAATCCTATCCCTTCCTTCTGAACCAGTCTGACTCCGAGTCAGCAATCTCTACAAAGAAACTGGAAGCATGGTTTAGTGGTATCGAGGCATTCGGAGCTGCTTGCAACATCTCCCCTGTACAATGGGCTGATGTCGCCATTTTCTTCTTGGCCCCGGAAGGGGAGGATTGGGAGTTGAAAGCCGTTATGAGCGAGAGGAAGGCTAGTCATTTGAAAGAGATGAAGCGGCTTTTTTGGGATTGGGATGACTTCAAGGATAGTCTTACTATATATATAGCCTCGCCTTTCATGGTCTATTCTCCCCGAAACCTCAAACGCCGGCTTGATGACTGGGCTGGAAAAACACATTCCTACCCCTTCCTTCTGAATCAGTCTGACTCTGAGTCGGCAATCTCTGCAAACAAACTGGAAGCCTGGTTCAGTGGAACTATCGAGGCCTGCGGAGGTGATTGCGACATCCTACCTTTACAATGGGCTGATGTCGCCATTTTCTTCCTGGCCCCGGAGGGGGAGGCCCAGGAGTTGAAAGCCGTTATGAGCGAGAGGAAGACTAGATATTTGGAAGAGACGAAGCGGAGCTTTTGGGATTGGGATGACTTCAAGGAGGATTTTAGACTGGTAAATCGTACGTGGTTTCTCCAAACGACCTCGTAGTACATCCTAAAATTCTTACTCTCATAGGCCAGGCGACAGAAAGTGAGTGAATTCGAACATATGAAAGGCTAAGACCCTTCTAACCCCAAACTTCAGTCTCGAAAGCAGCGAAAGGGAAAGAAAACAAAGATCAACTCAGCGAATTCTACAAAAATCATCCATTCATTGCCGCCTCGGCAAGTGCAGGCCTTATTATCGGGGGGTCTGTCGTCCTTCTCCCAGCGCTCGGGGTCATGGCTTTGAACGCGATAGGGTTCACCGCAGGAGGTGTCTTGGCTGGTATGTAATTTATTTTTCGCAAGTACCATCCGTCCGACCTCAGAATAACTTTTACTCGAACACGATTATAGGTTCATTAGCAGCCACCATTCAATCAATATTATATGGGGGACTCACTGGGGGACTATTCTCGATATTCCAGTCGATAGGAGCAACTGCGGTGCTTCCAGGCGTGACAGCAGTTGCTGGCGCATCAACCGCTTTGGGCGCTGGAGTTTCGTCTCTCATCAACTTGAAAATGCAGCGCGGCATGGGGGAAGATGGCCAGGATGACCGTGAGGATGGAGAGGATGATCCCATTGCAACAAGACCCCCATCTCCAGTCCTATCTGAGACTTTGTGAGGTTTCCACTTTACAGCTTTGGTTTTCCGCGGCAGTGCCATCCCATCATCCATTTTTTTGAAAAAAAATTTGAGGATGGTGGAGTTGTTTTGTAGCATTTTGGACATTGGCACGGTACATAATGTGTGTATTGCACGCAAATTTTGCTAGTAGCCTTTTTCAGTAGAGAATTATTACCAACACGCAACTAAAACTTGATTCAGTCCATGAGAACCTATGAGCAGAACATCCGCACCCAACCTGTCAACACTTCCTATCCTTGAAAAGAGTAGCCCTATCCAGAACGCTACCATCCGCGCTCTTCACAAACTCATGCGTCAAATGACTGCAATTATGGAACACCAGCCGACTCCAGCCATAATGCCTGTCAAACGCCGCTCTGCTAAACGGAGCCAACTTCGTATGCAAATTGTCCAACCCATCATAATGACCGGCAGCCCCGTTAGTGATGTACCACGGAAACTTGGGGTTATTCAGTTCATTAGGGTCTATTTTGCCGTTGAAGATGGGAGCGATACGCTCGTAGATATGGAAATGGCCGGTGAAGACGAGGTCGACGGAGTATTGATTGAGTATGGATTCAAACGCTTTTTGGCACTCTGCGCAGATGGCCCCGCTGACGTACCACGGGCGATGGCCAGCTAAACACTGGATATAAGCAAAACAATTGTTTGAAATCGAGGCAGAGACTGACCAGCGACGACCCACGGCGTTTTCTTGCGGTCTACCTTCTTTAGATCATTGATCAACCAGTTGATCTGTTGGTCTACCAACCCAAAGGGCCCGCTGTCCTCCCCTGCGTCCGACCCCCCGGGCTGGTCAGGTCCTATGATCCCATGGCCAAGATCAGTCTCTGTGTCGAATTGGATGAAATGCACCATCCCGTGGTTGAAAGAGTACCAGAAGTTTTCGAGGCCGCCGGACTCGTAGGAGGGCATACGAAAGTGGTTCCGGAAGCCAGTGAAATTGGTTTGGCCAGGGACACAGATCTTAACGTCATACCCATGCAAACCTCCGTTGTCACCTGCATGCGCAGTTGAGTGGGTTTAGCAGAAAATGAAAGGGTGGGACTCACAGTTTGCTTCGTGATTTCCCGGTCCCACCATATATGGTTTTCTGCTAGTAAGGGGCGTCATCTCGTCGTAGAATTGGTTGAGGAGAGATTCGTAAACATGAAAGCCGTCGGCGATAGAGGTCTTGGGCAAGTAACCTTGAAGTTCTTCTTTGAGCCAGTAATCGGCGTATCCAATGTCGCCCGCTGACCCAGGACGATGAGCACGAGCGATTGAAGGTGCATTCCAAAAGACTGAACTCACGATGCCAAAGAAAATCCCAACTCTCGTGCTTCTGCAGAGACTGGATCGTATTGATCTCTCCCGGCTTCAAAGGGTTTGATGCGCCAGCACCAACCGTTGTACTCAGTCCTTGCGGTCCAATCAATCCAAGATCCACAACCACAGCAATCGTAAAAAGTGTATGATCACCCGCCTCCCTTGCTGTAGTAAAGGAGAAAATGCTGGTCGCATTCGAAAAGGCTGGCTTCCAAAAATATTTGGTGTTCGGCTTCAGGTACTTGATGTGGACATGGTTATTGTAAGTGAGAGACGTAGGGTAAGTCACACTTTCCGCATTTTGGGGCAAAGAAACGGAAGTAAGGGAGGTGGTAGTTAAGCCATAGTGCACGGTGGGTGCAGCGGGGAGTTTTTTGAAGGTGTTCCAAGAAAGGTGCATCCCAGTAGACCCAGCGTACGCCTGACGAATTTGGACGGGTTCAAAGGGGTCCTTGGGGACCCGCACATGGGAGATAGAGGGTAAGTCGGCAAGGATGAGGGGTACGAAGCTCATAAGGAGCAGCTGGTGCTTCATGGTAGCCTTCTAGAAAGCGTGGAAAGGAGAATACTGCTATAAAACCCCCCACATCTCCACCTCAAAAAGGAGAAGGAGTCCAATAATAGCGAAGAAAACTTCCCTGTTAGTGAGACCTAACAACAGAAACTGGCAGATCCTCGGACCTCACGACTCCTATGTACTAGTTGGCTCTGAGCGTTCTAGATCGACATGACAGTCAAAAGATATCACTCCCACTAGAATTGTGAAAGTAAAGTCATAGAATAGGATCGGCGATGAGAGAGCTATGTAGCTTGGAAGTTGCTTGATCATTGATGTCCAGAGGGGTCAACATCAGTGTCACATGACACTTTTTTTGCACTGAAGTTCTAAAAACAGTGTAGCCCTCTGCTTCAGTCTGGAAACAACGATATTGTTGTCTCCGAACCTGAGGCCTGAGCACCCATAGAGGGACACACGGTCCATCACAGCAGATTGGTGTGATAGGTTACTTTATATGAAAGATGGTAGAGGAACGGGGAATTCCCGAGTCCGGCGCCCTCAATAAACCACGTTCGTTTGAACGTCATATTTATAACGTTGCCTCATCCATTTTCTGCGATCACATTACAACAAGGGTTTCCACTCAAGAACCTTAGTAGATTCTACAAAGGGCATAAATAATGAGGGTATGCGGGCTCTTGGGAATCGCGTCGCCAAGAACCAAGAAAAAGTTGTAAAAGTCAAGAAATAACGAGTGACTAAAATATGAGTGCATGATAATGCACATTTAAAAAGAAACGCCCCACTCAGCCCATCAACACTTCCTATCCTTGAAAAGCGTAGCGCTATCCAAAACAGTTCCATCCGCGCTCTTCACAAACTCATGCGTCAAATGCGTGCAATTATGGAACACCAGCCGACTCCACCCATAATACTTATCAGACGCCGCCCTGCTATACGGCGCCAGCGTCGCGCTCAAAGTGTCCAACCCATCATAGTGCCCCGCAGCCCCATTTGTGATGTACCACGGGAACTTGGGGTTGTTCAGTCCATTGGGGTCCACGGTGCCGTTGAAAATCGGGGCAGAGCGCTCGTAGACGTGGACGTGGCCTGACATGACGAGATCGACGGAATATTGATTTAGCGTGGCTTCGAACGCTTCTCGACATTCTGGGCAGGCGGTGCCGCTCACGTACCAAGGCCGATGGCCAGCTAGACAATTGGCGGGGTGAGCAAAAAATAAAGTATATGACCCAAGGAAAACCAACCAGCGACGACCCACGGCGTTTTCTTGCGGTCCACATTTTTAAGATCGTTAATAAGCCATTGGATCTGCTGATCCGCCAACCCAAATGGCCCACTGTCCTCTCCTGGATTCCCTGCCGATCCCCCAGGCTGGTCAGGTCCCAGTAATCCGTGCCCCAAATCAGTCTCTGTGTCAAATTGCACAAAATGAACCATCCCGTGGTTGAACGAGAACCAGAAATTTTCAAGACCCCCCGATTCGGAGGAAGGCATGCGGAAATGGTTCCGGAAGCCGGTGAAGTTGGTTTGACCGGGAATACAGATGGTGACGTCGTATCCCTTGGTACCGCCATTATCGCCTGAACGTCGATGTAAGTGGGCTGGAGAAGGGAGGAGATGTGTGTGTGGGACTTACAATTCGCTTCATGATTTCCTGGCCCTACCATCCATGGTTTCTGGCTGGTGAGGGGGGTCATTTCGTCGTAGAACTGGTTGAGGAGGGATTCGTAGACGTGGAAGCCGTCCGCAATGGAAGTATTGGGCAAGAAACCTTGGAGTTCTTCTTTCAGCCAGTAGTCGGCATATGCGATGTCTCCGGCTAAATGGAGTTGGTTGGTAAGGTGGATTATATAGCGAAAGGATTGCAACTTACGGTGCCAAAGGAAATCCCAGTCTTGATGCTGTTGCAAAGATTGGATGGTGTTGATCTCGCCAGGCTGGAGAGGGTGCGCAGCACCCGCACCAACAGTCGTACTCAACCCCTGCGGTCCAATCAACCCAAGATCCACGACCACAGCAGCCGTAAACGGCGTATGATCGCCCGTCTCTCTAGCCGTAGTAAACGAGAAAATGCTGCTTGCGTTGGAAAACGCGGGCTTCCAGTAATATTTAGTGTTTGGGAACAACTGTTTTAGTCGGACATGGTTGTTATAAGTGAGGGACGTAGGGTACGTCACGCTTTCCCCGTTATGGGGTGAAGAAAGAAATGGAAGGAAGGTGGGAGAGAAACCGTAGTGCACAGTGGGAGGGGCTGGGAGTTTAGCGAAGGTGTTCCAAGAGAGGTGCATCCCGGTGGACCCGGCATACGCCTGGCGGATTTGTACTGGTTCAAAAGTGTCATTGGGGACCCGGACGTGAGAAACGGAGGGTAGATCAGCGAGGACGAAAGATACGAAGCCCAGGAGCGGCAGGACGAGATGATGCTTCATCGGGAGCATGGTAAACACCTAGAAGTCCGGAAAGCAGGGGTGATTACCTGAATCCCCCACATCCCCTTGCTTTTATTCCGTCGGTAAAACGATCACGGCAGCTGCCCCTGGCCACCGTCTGCGCACGTTTGTACGTCTCCCGCTTCGAATATCTGTTTTACGTCAAGGCACGTAAGTAAGTAAGTGGGCTAATTTTAGATGAAGTAGATCTCACGGATGTTGGTGAGTTCACAGAGGTAGAGTAAGGCGAAGTCGACCACAGAAATATCGAAAGGCTGCTGGCAACTTGACGTGGCGCCCCTGTAGAAAAGTCAGAGATTTGATTGTTCTTGGCGAAGTCATCGTCCTGCGAGCCAAATCCTGTTCGACAAATGCATGATCCATGCTTCTATCCATCCTTTCAACGACAATTGATACACACTATTTATTCTGCAGGCTTGCAATTTATCTCTATGAGATTTCGACGGAATGTTGGGTTTCTCGCTGAGCAAGAAGAAAAAAGCGGCTGCCGATGTGTAGAAGCGCGATTTGAGCGCGATGGTGACAGTCATTGAGTCAAGAGCACTCTTGAGCGACCATGTGATTCGTTTGATTAGCACCACGCCATGACAACGAAATTTTCTCAAGTCCATCATGTCCTTTACCTTCAATGGTCGTGAATACAATGTGGATGGTTGGATTCGTGAAGCTATCTCCTTGGTAGAACTGCTCGCAAAGAATCTCAAGTTACTTGATCCACTGCCATCCGACACAGACCTCACGGACGCTGATGAAAAAGAGATTCAGTCCCAAGTGCGTAAAACACTAGACCTCGACTCGTGCACCACTTCTAATAACTACTTCACTCCAGATCAATGCAATGCTCATCCTACCTCCATTTGCCGTACTCGACTTTTGGAGCGCATTCGCAGCTCATCACCTTCGCCAGCTCGCAACATCTCTTCGCGCTCTCTCTCGCACAACCCAGCCTCGCGCCTTCTCGACCCTCATCCAAGTTCTCTCTCTCCTCCCCGATCCCAAAACGGAGCCCTACTTTCGCAGGTTCATCCAATCGCCGCAATACGCTGACCTCGCAAATATAATCGCCGATGGCTTCGTGCAAGGCATTCGATGGAAACGCCCGAGTGGGCCCGGTCAAATATGTTGTCTCATTATCCATTTCCTATTCTGGGGAAACTCGACGAAGGGCGACGACGGCAAAGCGTCCATTGATGCGGATGTTCGTACAAAGCTTGCCCGGAAGCTTGATGCCTTGATAGGTACCCCGGAGTTTGAACGACTCCCGGAGATACAACGCGTTGATATCGAGAGGTTGCATGGGATATTGAAGTGCATAGAAGGCATGCCAGCAGACTATTACCTGAGCTCGACACGCAGCTATTTGGAAGGTCAGGTGGATAATTGTGGGAGGTCGTCCTGTGACGAAGAGGCGGAGCTTGCATGCTCAAAGTGTAAGACCGTGAGGTACTGCGGAAAGAAGTGTCAGACCTGGCACTGGAAGAACGGGCATAAGTTGAGATGTTTCCAGGTTGCTTATTGAGTTTTTTGGAACAGGTACGCGCCTCGCTTGTCTCCCCTAACTCGTCTCTGACGCAATTCCCTTCGGTCCAGCTGGCGTTTGCTCGAATATATGCGTCATAACGCTCCTTGGAATCCGTCTTCTGCCAGTAGGACGCCGACCCACTTCCTTCTACCCTGCGTCCGCCAGTAATGTAATCTAGAAATCGTATATTTAAACAAGCACCTCTTTTTGTCCTGGTCAATGCCTCAAGGTCCCCTTATCCTCTGGTCAACCAACGGTTTTGGGAGCCAGACGCCCCACGGCCCCCATCCTTCCCTGCACTTCCGTATCGATCCGTGTCAGTTGTGCACTTGCTGTGTAGGTGGCGACTGCCTACACACTCGTTAACCTTTCCAGGTGGAGAATGTATGCGCGGTCGAGATGAACATCTATACCAAGTCTATACTTAGAGATTATATGCGTTGTGCTTTGTTTGGCCTTTCGCTTCTTGAACATCCCCAACTTGCACATTTACTCCCATCTATTGCCCCAGTTCAGGCTCATGTAGATGCATATCGTGTTTAAATTCGTTTGATTGGTGTCGGAGATGTCATTCTGGCCCCTGAAGTCAAAAGTTCGTGCCACAACATCCTCACTTGCCTTCTTGCAATCTCATGTGGCACGCCATGTCCTTCAGCTTTAACGGTGGTGATACAAGACGGACGAGTGGTTTCTTGACTTGACGCTCGCCGCGGCACAAGACCTCGCATGGAATGGCAAATTTCTCGATCCATTGCTACCCGACACGGTCCCCACGGACGCGGAAGCCCAAGAAGAGATCGAGATACAAATATTCAAGTGTGTAAGACATTCTCAACTTTGAGAATTACCTCTAACCAATTATGCTTAGGATTGGCGACGTTACCTCGTTTGCGGTACTCTTTTGCAGTGCATTCGCCGCTCAACACTTTCGCCAGCTCGCGACATCTCTTCGCGCACTCTCACACAACGCAGCCTCTTACTTATTCAATTATCCTCTCTTTCCTCCAAAACGGAACTTTACTTTCGCAAACTTATCCAATTGTCGCAGTTTGGCGATCTCACGACGTTGATAGCGACTGCCTTTTGCACGACGGCAGTTGACCGGAAATGTTTTACCGGGCCTGGTTGTATCTGCACCCTCAGACCTCATCATCCACTTGGGGATGTCTCACGCAGGAGATGACGGGAAAGCACCAATCGACGCCAGTATTCGTGCGAGGCTTGTCAAAAAGCCCAACTTAATGATGATGAAGATATCCACATTCGACAAACTGGAAGAATCACAACACGTTGACGTGGTATCTTACGGTGGATAGAAGGCATGCCGATGGACTATTATCTGAGCTCTACAGGTGAGTTGGTGAAAACCGTGAAATATTGTGGAAGTCTGGCTGGCAGTGGCAGTGGAAGAATGGGCACAAGTTGAGGTTCCTTACTGAGGTTGTTGGTCTCAAAAGAAAGAAAAACTTACATTCCTTCTATGCTCCTTCACCGTTGTCCTTTTTTTTATCACCCGAGTACAACTTGTGAAGGAGTTCAGGCTCTCTCTCTGTTACCATAGTTACCAGGATCTCTTACGTAATGTAGTCAACCAAATACCAATTCCCTTGAATTCCTCTGAGCTTTGTCCTGACTTTGTCTTCACATTTTCACCCTTTTATCAACCATGGAGATTTGAGTTGCTGAGGTCCATCAGGCCCTCCCCTTCTCAACTTTTGTTTACTGGCTTTTTGAGCCACGCTGCAAGTGACAACATAGCCACGATCGCGATAGCAGAATGGATTCCACCGAAGAATTGCAACAGTTAGAAATCACTGCGTTAAGGTCCATCTACGCCGAAGACTTTGTTGAATGTCCACCACCTAAAGCTTGGAAGGTGAGTTGAACCGTACTCTTACATTGTTTTGTTACTGATTCTTCCTTGGAAGGTGAGTTAAATTTTACTCTTGCAGTCTTTGATTCTGAAGGTCGTGCAGGGTGCTGGTAGATTGCCACAGTTTATCATCAAGGTCCCACACCCGGATCCAGCGCACGCATCGAAAGTGAACGCACAACTTCTTGTCAAGTGAGTGTACAAATTTCCTTGATGTATCACGTTGCTGACAATTTTCAGATTTCCGAAAACATACCCACACCTTGCATGTCCTACATTTACGCTACAGAAGCCCGCAAAAGGCTTGACGAACGAACAATTAACGAAGCTATCACAATCTATCAATGGAGAGGCGCAGAAACTTCGGGGGTCGGAGATGGTATTCTCGGTACGTTCATTCACCCTAACTCACTTGGTCCCACTGACTTTGTTTCCAGATCGTCACGTTCTGTCAAGACTGGATATCGAACAACGTAACGCCCCCAGTTGAGGTTGTCGGTTCTTTGGCATTACAAATGAACCAGCGTGCAATGGATGAGGAGAAGGTACCTTTACCCCTTCACTTCCTACTCTCATACTTACTAATTCTTTCCAGGCACGAAAGCAAAGGGAAGCAGAAGAAGCAGAGAGGGAACAAGACAGAGCCGTTAAAGCTGCGCAAGAGCTCGACGAGCAAATCCAAGCGGACCATGCAATGCGCCAGCTCATCGCTCGGGAACAACAATACAAGGCGAGCCGGAAACGCGCTAATTCAGAGGCGACGGAGGTTCCTCTGTCGAGCGATACCCCGATAGAGACGTTCAGTCATGAGGTGGAGGTCGGTGACGTGTATTTCAATACGGTGAAGCTGTTTCATCCCCGAACGGGTGAGTGCGTTTGTGCTACGTTTTGTTGTAAAGTTGATTTGTTACAAGACGGGCTTGGGGTGGTGTATATGGCTGATCCGATGGTGGATGACGTGAGCACTACGCTCCCATTGGAGTTGTACGTCGTGACGTTCGAGGACCCATATTATTCGTCCAACCAGGGTACGTCCATCTTCTCATCCTCTCCCAACGACGTGTTAATTGCTCGATAGGACGGAAGAAGCTCAAACAAGTCGAAGCCGAGATCCAGCGCCTCACGACCGTCCGGCACCAGAATCTCATCAGCGTTTTCGCCGTCAAATTGAACATACCGCACTCCAGCGGACCTCCGCAGCTGATGGTCCTCTCGGAGCAACGTCCAGCGTTGACGCTACACGACGTACTGCAGGATTGTGATTCTCTGAAGGAGGAGAGGGCTTCAGATTATCTGGGCCAGATATTGTCAGGATTGAACGCTGTGCATGGTGCGGACCTAGTCCATCGAGGTACGTAAATCTACGTTTTGGTTTTGGTGCTCGCTCACGCTTGTTTGTTAGGTATCAACGCGGGGTGTATCGGTCTTGCGCCGAGGGACACTCCTTCGTCTTCAAAGCTCGTGAAACTGGCAAGGGTGGCGTACCATACTCGGCTTCTGGACCTGCATCGCTCAAACTCCTTTGGCCCGCACACGCCCCCAGTGGCGGATGAGCCTCAGATCTCTGACGAGTGGTGTGTTCAGGCCGCTTCTCCAGCTGACTCTGCCATTTAACTGATAATTTTAGGCTATCGAAGGACGTGAAGAACGAATCATCGTTACTGTACACTCGCCAACGAGACCTCCACGCAGTAGGCATCGTTCTGCTCCAGATGCTCATGAGCTTGAACGTCACAGAGATATTCCCAGACGTCCAGGGTGCCATCTTCGCTCGTCAGTCCCCTGCCATTAACGATCTACCAAATACTAACCCTTCCAACTAGTATCCGCTTCCCCCGTACTTGCAAGACAAGCATCTTCCATGCTCATCCCCCCTAAGAAAGGTCAAGTGACCTGCTTGTCCCTGCTGTCTGAATTGGCAGAAGCGTCATGCCAGAGCCCAGTGACGGGTAGGAGTATGTCAAGCTACTATAACGTTGGTGTGTATTAGTTCCGTTTTGGAGGAAAGAGAGAGGACGTTCAAGGCCCCTGATTGTTGGTGGTAGACCCGAAGACACCGATGAACTTTGGTTCACCCGATCTGGAGTACTTCAGGATGCCGGCATCTGCTGCCCGCTCGCATACCAGCCGGTGGAAGGAGGATTGGGAGGAGCTGGAGTTGTTGGTTCGTCTTTTTCTCCTTCCTTCGTCTCCAGGTTCTCATGCTGTGTTGAATACAGGGCAAAGGCGCCTTTGGCTCAGTCGTCAAAGCTCGAAATAGGATCGACTCGAGGATCTACGCAGGTTTGTCCTACCCCTTATCCCATCATCCTTCATCTCTAACCCTCTTTTTCAGTTAAGAAGATCCGTCTCCGAACAATGCAAAGCGACAGCAAGATCTTCCGCGAAGTCAACGCTCTCAGCCGGCTCTCCCATCGTTTCATCGTCCGGTACTACACCACCTGGGTCGAGACCGCCGAACCCACATCCACCGCCGCCTCAGACGACTCCAGTGCGGAATCAACAGATGAGGACGGGATGACCTCTGTCCCCCACCCCATGTCGAATGGAGGCCGACTTAACGGCGGGTTTAGCATCAACATCGAGGACTTTGATGATCTCTCCGAGTCGAGGTCGTCGTTCCCTAGTATACATTTTGATAGATCGATGTCGCCGACTGGAGAGGATACTAGTAGCGGGGAGGAGGAGGGGGACGATGCTTTTGGGAGTCTGTTCAAGTCTTCGGGAAGTTCGAGTATGGTGCAGGTGGGGCCGCCGATGTTGTCTAGGACACTTTATATCCAGATGGTCTGTGTTTCCTATCTTCTTTTCCAACCGCGGCTGAACGGTTTTTTCTAGGAGTTTGTTGAGCGTCAGACGTTGAAGGAGGTATGTTTAAGCTGCTGTTAAGGATCCTTGAATTGGGTCTGATACTTGAAGTTCCTTGTAGAGACTTGATGAGGGTATCTCGGAGGATGAAGCGTGGAGGCTGTTCCTGCAGATCGTTGACGCCCTTGTTCACATGTCTACATTAGGCATCTTGCATCGTGACATCAAGCTTACCAACATCTTCATTGGCAAGTCGAACGTTCACTCCTGTCCTCCTTGAACTTATCCTTTCTGAAATTCAGATGCCAAAGGAGACTGTAAAGGTGGGATTGACAAAGTCGGAGTTCTGTAGAGTTCCAAGCTAACGATCCCCTTGCTGCAGTTGGTGACTTTGGCCTCGCAACATCTAGTCTGGCCGCTGTCGACCCGTCGGATGTGTCTCATCATGTAGCTACCCTCGAAGCTGATATGACTTTGGGTACGGCTCTACATCTTCAAAACCTTATACCTCATTGACACTTCTGTAGAGGTCGGTACCCGCCTGTACATCGCCCCCGAAGTTCAGTCCAAGAAACGAGGACCAAGGAATCACAACAAGGCTGACATGTACAGTCTTGGTGTAAGTCCTGTACTCCAAGCATTTTCGATTACTCACGTCGAACGCCTTTTAGATCGTGTTCTTTGAGATGAACTACATGTTCTCAACGGGCGCAGAGCGGATTGTCGTCCTGGAGGATCTGCGGAAACCGGGCGTTTTCTTCCCCCACGCATGGGAAGCTCATCGAACTCGGCAGCGAGATAGTAAGGGGAAAGCCAAAGTTTTCAAAGTTCTCGACTGACCTGCTTGACCCACTAGTTATTACCTGGCTCCTTCAGCATGATCCTGACAAGAGGCCTACGGCGTTGGAACTTTCTCAGAGCCCGCTACTCCCCCCTCGTTTGGAGGATGAGTTTTTCAAAGGGGCGCTGAAGCTGATGGGTGAGTCGGATAACCAGTTGAAGGACGATCAATAGCTCATGTTGCTTGGTAGCCAAATCCGACTCACCTTATCACCAAGCCGTTCTTACCACCTTGTTCAACCAACCTGTCAGGCCGTCAAGAGGCGTCCTCTACGATCTCGAAGCTGACCCACCTGAGCACGCCTCTTTGAATGACACCGTTCAAGACCGTTTGGCTGCGATCTTCCACCTTCACGGAGCTGTGGCTATGGAGCCGCCCCTTCTCATGCCTGTTCTGGATCCGGAGGACGAGAAGAGTCGAGCAACGTTCGTCGACCGTCATGGGGATGTCGTCACATTACCCAACAACATCCTCGTCCCTTTTGCGAGGCTCGCTGCTAGGGGGAATATCAAGCGGATCAAGCGTTATCATATCACCAACATCTATAGACCTAAGTAAGCGTTCACTGTGCGACTTCCATGTGGAGACCTTGCGCTGATCGTTCTCCTTAGTCCCGTGGCGGGTCATCCACGAGTCTCAAAGGCCGCTATATTTGATATTATCACGCAAGATCTGGGGTCGGGCCTTGTCGCCGCCGGAGCTGAGATCATAGCCATCGCGAATAACTGTCTCAATAGCTTTCCAAACCTTTCTCAGAACTACGACATTCACATCTCCCATTCTTCTAGTACGTTGCGTAAGTTCGTTGCGGTACTCGATGACTGACTTATGTGTAGTCGTCGAGTTGACGATGAGCCGAGTACCTGCTGGACAGAGGGATGCCGTCGTGGAAATCATCAACCAGTCGAAGTCTTTGCCAACCCAGAAGCGGGCGTTGTTATTGAAGAAAGGTCTTCTTCGTAGCACTGCAGAGGAGCTGGAGATATTGTCGGAAACTGGTATGTTGCTGTTCATAATTTTAGTGGTTCAACAGTGAAATGCGTTGCATAGATGACGATATCGATGATGTGTTATCGAGGCTGGAGAAAGTCTCTCCCGCTCTCCTTTCGCTCTTGCAGCCTGCGGTAGATGAGGTGAAGGCTACTTTGCAGTTCGCTTTGTCGGCCGGGGTTACGCGTCAAATCTACTTTCATCCTCTCATGCTGGGTAGCCACCATACACACTTCAAAGATGGAGTCATCGTGGAAATCGTTCGGAAGAACAAGCACACGGACGTGCTTGCAGCTGGTGGCCGGTATGCTGTCTCTGTTGCTAAACCTTCGTCTACTAACTAACGTGACCAGCTATGACAACCTCATCACTCGTTACTCCCCTCTGAAGCAAAAGTCCGAAATTTGCGCTATGGGCTTGCAAATCGCAGTGGAGAAGATTACGATGGCGCTCGCCTCTTTCCAGGGTGCATCCGTCAAGACCCTGGTCAAGGAAGGACGTTCGTTTGGCTTCTGGAGCCCGAGGAGATGTGATGTGTATGTTGTTTCGTACCATCCTGGGTATTTGCAAGATCGGTTAGAGGTTGTTGCGTACCTCTGGCAACACAATATCAGCGCCGATATTATGTATGAATCGGGATTGCCTGAAGCGGACCATGAGAGCCACGTCGACCTATGTGAAAGGGAGGGTATCTTGTGAGTTTCTTTCACCTATGCAAAGGCACACCCTTATCCAGTATATCAGATTCACTGTGTATCCTCGTCCTCGCACGGGGCGTAGAGATCATCCCGCCTTCAAAGTCAAGAGCATTCTGAAGGGCACTGAATACGAACGTCAGTCCACGTTCCGTCGCACAGGAAACCACTAACAGTTGTGACAGTCTCAAGACAAGAGCTCGTGGGATGGCTACAACATCATATCGCAGAACAGAAGCGAATCGATACTGCAACCTCTGGTGCTCCCGTCGTTTCCGAGAGTGTACCTGGACTCCTACCAACGAAGGACACCCCAGTCTCCTCTGACGTCCAACTACTCCTCCCCATAGATATCAAGAAGCAGCGAAAGCAGGTCAAGCAACTTTTCCTTGACCGAGGTCAGATCCCCTTGTTTCGTCATCGTTACAGTCCGCTGATCCGAGCCCATCCCTCCAGCTTTCGAGACCAGTACCCAAATCAAGTCCGCCATCCAGAGCGGCATGCCCACGCTCGCCATTGACGTCACGCCGACGATTTTCGACGCCATGGTCAAATCGCAGAGTTGGATTACGGACGAAGACGCCTGGAAGCCTATTGCTGCTGCTTTCCCTACCCAACATTCGGCTTACGCCCAACAACTCAGAGAGGCTATTCTTAAACGCAGGTCGGAAGGCCACCCATTTATATTGCTGTTCGCTGTTCGTGAGGAACGCGTTCAGCTGCTCACGCTTGCTTGATTTTCAAGATTGATGAATGTATTACCATTTCATGTTTGTAACAACTATACCTTTTTTGTATCATGACCCTCTAACCAATCTTGTAATACGCATAACCAATCTCATCTTCTTTTCGCGCTTCTGCGTTTTGAATTCACAATTGCTCTATTGATGCATGTACAGAAGTACATAGAGTAAAATGCCATTTAGTCGTACACAAACTTGAACAGACACTTCGCCTGGAGATAAAAGAACAACGGAGACCAGGTTTATGCAGAGAATCTAGAAAATCAGACTCAACTGACCGGTTGTTAGCTTCAGTCAAGAAAGGTAGCAATTAATGGAAAGGCCTCACAAATGTTAAGCACCAAAATTGTACTTCTTCCTCGCCCTCCACTCCACGAAAGACGGCCAGATCCAGTACAAGAGATGCCCGTATCGCACAAACGGTGGTATGAATACGGTTTTCTCCCCGGCATCAGCCGCAGCGATACACCTCCTAGCCACGTCTTCGCGCTTCAATCCATGTTTGTTGGGATCGACTTCTCTAACTGGGCCGCTGTCGACCGCGGATGCACGGAAATCACCCTCAACGGTAGAAGGTAATATAAGAGAGAATGAGATGTTGGGATGTTCGATTGAAAGGGCCTGATAGAGAACTAGGGATGCGGCTTTAGTGGATGCGTAGATGGTGCGGGTTGGCGCTGCGATCACGGAGGCTAGAGACGAAACGAGGGTGATCGCTGGCGACTTTGATGTTTTCGACAGGAGGGGTATCTGGGCTTTGTTAGCTGGCGAATTACCCGTCGAAGTGGTAGCTTACAAAGGTGACTGCGGCAATTAGAGGACCAACATAATTTCCTGTTATCGCAGCTGTTGCGACTTCAGTAACTCGCTTGATTCCCTCGCGAGTCGCTTCTTCTGGAGTAAACCCCCCATTTGCAGTCTCGACACCAGCGACGGCCATTAGAGGCTGAAGCGCCGAGACCCCAGCAGCGACAACGATGGTATCTAAACCCTTCCAATCTAACCCCAAATCAAATTGAGTCGAAGAATAATAAAAAAGTACACACTGAACTGGATGACCTCTCTAACTCTAACCATATCATCAACGTTCGCAAAGTCGGCCGTGACTCCCAAAAAGTCGTTCTTCTCGTCAGTGGTCCCAAGGCGCAGCGAAGATTGCACCTGACGACATTCCTTCACGACCTCTTTTACCAGCGCTCCTCTGCGCCCAACAACGCAAACGACTGCTCCACGCTCAGCATACTGGCGCGCTATTGATCGACCGATCCCGCTCGTCGCTCCTAATACGAGAACGCGTTCTTTGGTCTTTGAAACTTTGGACAGGCGTTGAGGTTTTTGGAGAAGCTTGTAGAGCGCGAATGCAAGCGGGATTGCAGCAAGTGATAAAGTGCCCGTAGGCGTTTCAATCCACCTTCGGATGGCGGGGCTGAGCATTTGGGAGTTCCTGTCAGAGTTAAAGTTGATGAGAACGTGTTTGTGTCAGTGACCAGCTATTTTTGGAACCGGCCCGACCAAGGCCGTTGACAACGTCTACGACCACAGGATGTTAAAATCAAAGATAAGTTGTGAGCTCGTACAAGCCATAGATAGATACGGTTTAGGCTGCTCGCTTTCTCGGACAATTGCTTCCAACGCTCTCTAACGACTCAATCACGAACCAATGTCTACGGAGTGAAGTCCTTTCCAAACATCAGAGCGACGCTTTGCCTAAAGATTCGAAAGGAAGGAGCAACGCCAAGACACCGGCTCCCAAGAAAACAACGCCTGCGATATAAATCGGAACAGAGGTCGTAAGGTTTGCAAACAGCGCAATGACTGGTGCCTGATAAAAGGTCAAATTCGAAAGCCACAAAGGACTCCGAAACCAGAACACATACCATGACGCCAAATACTCTGTTCGCAGTCGCCGTAAGTGAATTTCCAGTTCCTCTATGCTTTGTAGGGAAGAGCTCCGGTGTCATGGCATACAAGACGCCGTACATAATATTACTGGTGAAACTGTACGCGCAGTTCCATCCAAGGAGGCTATTCGAGCTCCGTGCAGTTGTGGATGCTAGGATGAAAATGCCAGTCAAAACTGAAATCATCGATTAGCTGGTCATAGGTAAGGGAGGTTAGAAGAAACGTGCTCGTGAAGATCGATAGAGTTCCCCTTCGTCCAAGTAGTGTGATTTCCACCATGTATCCAGCGAGTAGAGAGCCTGGGATTCCACATGTGGCCAAGATGACTTGCTTTGTTCACATTGTTATCACTAATCAAAAGGGCTGAGGAGATACTCAATAGAAGACTCACGTTGCGGTAGGTGATATACACTGAGCCGTCACCAAAGTCCGCGCCTCGACTTGCAAAACTGGCATTGAGAAAACAAATTGAGAGGCGGAAGCTTGATATTAGTAGGTCAAACTTACTAGTAGGTGATAAAGGAATAGTATCTGAAGATTTCCGTGAAGTCAATACACTATGGGGGAAAATAAATCTAATGATACGTACAGCGTATAAGCAAGGCCAATAAGAGCTGGTACCGGCTTATTCAATAGGTTGAAGATGGCATAAGCGAAACGTACCGACCCCATATAACGATCAGCAAGCTGGTGGACCAAGCCAATCTTCGCGTCGCAAATAACAGTTTGACGTGATTCTCATCAAAATTGATAAGCTTGCGTTGAAGAACAGCTTTCACAGTCGTCTCAATTTTTTTGCCTTCATTTCCGGATCCAATCTTCTCCACCGCTTGCAATTCTTCAAGCGTAAACTCCGACACCTTCCCGTTGTACTTCGCAACCTTATGTATAACCTCCACGGCATCTTCATCGCGCCCATGCCCCATGAGAAACTTTGGGCTTTCGGAAAGCTTGAAAAAGAAAAACCGGATGATCCATAGAATTAGCATAAAGGCGCCCATTGCGAAAAGGAGGTACCGCCAGCCCTGATTCGATGAACGGGGGCAAGGGGCATTTATGGGACAAGAATAGTTTCCGATGAGTGGCCAGGCTATCTGAGTAAAGAGATCAGTATTGTACGTATTTTCTCGAAGGAAGTTAAAGTATACCAGACAGGCGAACAATTGACCAAACGCCCACCAGATTGAGAGGACAGTCAAGAGATATTGATGGGATCCGGGGACAAATTCTGTCAAAATGCGTACTGTGAGTGGCGGCCGGAGCCCATGATGACGAGGGGCATTACCAAGAAATATAGCGGAATCCACGGGAAGGTTTCCCCCAACCCCGATAGACCACATAGTGGCAAATGAGGTCAACGCGATATGATTGCGCGAGCCGCCACCAGCCATGCCGAAGATGCCATTTATCAATAAAGTGAGGTTGAAGGAGATCCTGACGCAATTTTGAGACTCTGAATGTCCGAAGATCAGAATCCAATACTCACTTTCTCCCCCAAATATCAGCTCCTACTCCCCAAAACGCAGCGCCGATAAGGAGGCCAACACTTTGTCCGAGGCTGAGATATGGTCCCTGGAATTTGAATTCATTGATGACGGGGGGCAAAATGAGTCCAGTTACCGTCTTCAGAAGAAAGCTGTAAGTAAATCAGAATGTGGAGAGAGGAGTGCCGCTTGCCGGCCATATGTTATCACTATAAAGCTCTATCAGTTACGTCGACGACTCGGATAGTTATCATAGATTTACGCTAGCCATCCAAACCCAGTGAGAAAAAACAATCCCCTGTGGAATTTAACGGTCAGAATCGGATTAGAGCAATAACGGTTGCGTTACCATTGATACCGTCCCATTCCAATGTCCTGTATCGCCTTGTTCAAAACTTCAGCTTTTGCATGGTAAATTGGGTCGAAATCGTCGTCGGTGTGAATTTTTTCTGGACTTGCGGTGTCAGGGCTGTTGGACATGGCAAGGAGGTGATGATGGTATGAGTGAAGGGAGGAACAAGAGCACAGGCAGACAGCGAGCTATCGCAGCCATGAGGTGGCGCGGTGCTTCGTGGAGCTGTCTTCTTTGAGTTGACTTCACTGAAGTGGCAACCCTAAGCCTCAACCGGTGGGCCTTGAGCGGTTTTACTGAATGAAGCATGGGAATCACCGTCAGATTGATAGTGAACAGCTCAGTAGGTTACGGTCCCATGCCGCCCGTTGTATCTGCAATTTTCGACGACCTTGGTCGCTAGATGCCCAACTACCTTAGCCAAATGTAAGTGGGGAGAATGGCTATTTATTTGCTTTTCAAGGGGCGTGTTTAACTGTTCACGCTGTCCTTAACTGTAAAGATCAATTATTTACTGCCAGTTGACGTGTATGACCACTTTACCTCTTTTTCCCAACCAATCTTGTAGTATGCATATTCAACCTCATCGCCTTCCCTGCCCGTCTCCGCGTCGCATAAGATAATTTCTTTGGACTTGATGACGAGCCCGCCACTTTGAGCGAAGGCAGTTTCGACAGTTTGGGACTCGAAAGTATGCGTTACGCGCAACGGAATGACCAGGTGGAATATGGGCTCGGGCCCGTCGTCGGGTGAACCATTGGTGTTCCGGAGTAATATGGTCAGGCAGGATTTAATCCAAACGGCATGCTGCGCTTCGTAAATGATGTCCGCTCCGAGTACAAGGTCAAAAGGCTGGTCGAATGGTTGTGGTTGAGGGTATGTCTCGGAAAAAAGTGACCAGTCCAAAGAATGAGTGGTGACCTTTACAAGGTTGGCATGGTCGAAGCTGTTGCTCCGAACGTTGGTTGCAAGGTTCGTCAGAACAGATGGGTAATAGTCGGTAGCAACGATCTCTACCTCCCTTCCTGCGACCTTTCGCATGAGCCCTGCAACGGCAAGACTGACCAGTCCAGTCCCAGCTCCGAGCTCAAGGATCCTCAGTTTACTCGGTGATACGTTTTGCTCCAGCAATCCAAAGTTCTCCGGCTTATCCGTGATCATCTCAGCCAAAACACACGCGCCGCCCCAGGTTTGTGCGCCTACGCTCCCATAATCCTGATTCTCCAACGGAGCATCAGTTAGGTTGACGGTGACCGAGCCGAATCGAGACTCAAAGGTGAAGGTGCGGCAGATGATGCCGGCGGATGCGGTACCAGCACAGATGGCTAGCAGGGAGGCTGCATCTTGGATCAAGTCCTCCACATGGTGTCCTCCCAAAGGATGGTCACATTCTTCTGTGGAGCTAAAATGGCCTATGAGCGCGGTTAGCCACTTGATTGCGTATGTCCGTTCAAATGCGTCCGTTCGTAATTCGTCCAAGGAATCGCGTCCTGCGCTCGCAGGTGGAAGGTTACCTTTGCGACGTGTTATACCTCTAACTTGTGGGTTGTAGATTTTCCTCAAATATCTGACGGAGCCGATGAGATGAGCAATAGAAAATGCGGCGAGTTTCCTGATGGGTGGAAGTTGTGATGTTGGGGGAAGCATGTCGATGATCATGGGCGCCCCAGCACCTACTCGGATCCCTAATAATAAGGTTCTCCAATAAATAATAGAAAAGGAGTGTTGCTTAGACGCTTACCTTGGTTGGACTTGGTATACTGGTAGCTTATGACATTGTGCCAGAGGGTAAAAATTTGTTTGAGTGGCCAAGCTTGACCAAACAACCAAACTTTCCCCTCAAGCTTGATTATTATAACGTCCAAGCGCGTCGGAATTGCTGAGCGACGATGAACAGCCGGAATATGCTGTTAGAAATACGCATGTTCGAATAGATGGATATATTTTGTGTTTCATTGGCATTTTACGACAAATTCAACTAACTTTAAGCGCCATGTGAAAAGAGTATATAGCTTCCGAGTCTTCCTTTGTTTCTTCACATCATCACATTCGTCACGTCATCACCTCTTCGTCTTGGATATATCATATCACAGAGGTCCTCCGGCATTTGCTTTGTGGCCTGTGCGTGACAACATAGGTGCGCATCGCCTCTGGCCATCCAATTATCCGAATGTGCTCGCCTCATAGCTCATCAACCAACTTCAGCCCTTGTTCAGCCCGCTAAGTCGCTGACCACTTCGAGCAACTTCCGAGTCCCAGCTGACTCCTGAAACGATGTCAACCGGGCGTCGCCACACGGGGAGTGATATCTTCGAGGTAGTGCCTGGACAATGGATTGAAGATTTGCTTTGACTTCCTTTGATACGCGGGCGCGATTGGGCCTCTCGGACCTTAAAGCCGTTACTGGTGAAATAGCTCTTAAGCTTCTACAGTGGAATATCGTCGCAATATCACACATCCTTACCATTGCGGTCGCCCTCAGTCACGGAGTCAAAGTGGCCTTCGCCTTCCATGTTTTGGCTGGTGGCTAACAACAAGGACAGTACTTAAGCGAGGCCAACTTCCGTGACCATCTGTCCCGTTTTAGATGTCGAGGACTGTCCGGCCACATTACGCACAAAGGGAGCTCTGGCGCTCGCAGGCCATATCTGCATTACGCCTTGACAGCCCCGGGTATATAAATAGTAGATCGGTTGGTGAATGGGTCGCTCAACCCCCTCCACCACACCTTCGAAGCAGCGAGAAGTTCAAAGTTATCAATCCCCGGTTCCTCAGTCGTCGGTACGTCTCTCACTTGACATCGTCTCTTTGGCGTCAAACTAACGACATATGAGAAGTCCCACAGCTGCTACCATGTCTACCATTGGCTCCCCCATTTCGCGTTTACCTCAAGAGATTCTCCTCGAAATCTTTCACGTCGGTTCCTGCCTAACAGGCAGTCCGTTTGACGCGATGGACTTCTCCATCTTAGTTTCGTTGGTCTGTTACCAGTGGCGCACCCTGGCCTTATCTTCATCGCGATTATGGTCCACCATTTTGTTGGAGTTTGGACAGGACGACTCTTGGCCTGCAGAAATCTTACACGAGAGCGCGAAAAGTCGCTTCCGACACGTCCCTCAGTTCTTAGAACGCTCCCGTCAGGCCCCTCTTCGGGTTTTTCTTTCCATACGAGCGTTTGAAGATGAATCCGGTCAATACCAACACGAAAATGTTGACTTGTGCACCAAAGGGTTCAACTTCCTGCTTGAGGCTGTAGGCATTCTTCTTGCCCCCCACGGGGCTCGCTTCCGCGAGTTCCATCTTCTTAGTGGATCCATCGCTCCAATCATTGAGATCCTCGCCCATCTTCCACCGTCCGCCATGACACTTCTGGAAACCCTGGAAATCCACTGTTCAGTTCCTCACCAATCCTATATTGGTGACTTCGAGCCTCAGGGAATCGATCATACCCTTTCAACATTCTTGAACCCCTCTGGGAGCGGAGGGAGAGAGGCCGTAGCATATTTTGCTAATGCGTATCCCCGTCTGAAAGATGTGACTCTATGCGGGATACCCCTCCCTTGGAGTTCATTTGCCCCACGTAACCTCACTTCGTTAACCCTCAACTTTCTACCGATCGACGTTCGACCTCGGGCTGAGGATCTTCGGGCGCTGCTCCTCGGAAACGCGCACTCTCTGGAGACGTTGTCAATTCAAGGTTCTGCACCCTGTGAGGAGGGCAAGCCGTTCACCCTCCCCAAATTGGTAACTCTCTCTTTGGGTTACGCGTACCCGGAAGAAGTGTCTTACCTCATACCCAACATCCGAGTACCCAACCTCAAAAACCTGATAGTCAAGGATCTGCGCCGCTGCCTGTCTACTTCCGAGGAGGAAGTGGTGGCGTCTGCTGATCCTTACAGCACCATATTGCTCTTCGCCGCCTTATGTAGACATTTTCCCCTTCGCACACTCGAGGAACTGACGTTATGCTACGTCCTCTTCGCTCCCCCCTCTCCCACTTTTGCCCTACGTCGCCCACCCCCCGATCTCGCGACAACCTCCTGGCCACACTCGTTTTTCTCTCATCTCATCTCACTGAAGTCGCTCAAAGTTCACGACCCTGACGAGGGAATTCTAAAATCTTTGAACTCCCTTTATTACAAACCCCAAGTCTCAAAGGAAATGCAGAGAGTATACGTCACCTTCCCAAGACTACAATCTCTACAATTGCATTGCAGGGCCTCCGATCGCGACCTCGTTCGTAGGTTTCTGAACGATCGCATCATGTATATTCAACTCGCCCGGAGATACAACGTGCCCCGGCTGAAAGACATCACCGTCTCCGCAGCCGCAAAATGGGCACACCAGCTCGACATACCTGGACTAGCCTTAATCGCAGATCAAGTCACAGGAATCGAGAATCATTGTAGTGCCAAGGCATATACATCTGTTCGATGCTAAACAAGGTTCGGATATGGTCCACCCGCAGTTTTTGGTTACGTCGTCTCAAATCATACTGTCTTTTACTAAGGATGTTTAACATATATTTAATGGTATTTATCAATTGATAGTGGACTGTAACAACTTTGAAAAATGAAGTCGGGGAACAAATGAAGAGTCATGGGGAAAAAATCACACATGCCAGAAAATCGGTTTGATTGGTTTGACGCTTGAAGTGATGTGAAGGGCCACGTGGCAACGCCACTGCTCCGACCTTTGTCCAACCTCCAACGCCGACACTGGATACTCAAGCGTAAGTGCAATGTAGGTGCTCTCTATCGATCTGCTGAGGTCATGAGCTGATTGTGATTTCATAGCGCATGAACCATGTCGTCGAGGCTCGAAAGCATTACTGGGCTACCTTCTCCAGTACCGGCCCTGCTTCGCTCGAATTCAGAACCAACGGAGACTGAGAAAGCGTTCATTCTCGACGCAATTTGTTCTTGTGAAACCAGGCTGTCCGCTATTTCACATGTTCGTGATTACTCCACAATTCAAACTCGGGAATACTACATGCGGTTTCTCACCTCTCATCGAGCCACTCTCTCCGTCATTCGCCGAATCCCAAATGAGCTCTTGGATAGAATCTTTACTATGGTTGCAGAATCTAATTGTGGACAACCCTGGACGTTGGGACTCGTGTGCCGCCGGTGGTGGATAGTCGCTTCATCATCCATTCCTCAGGTACGACCCAGTGGGGAATATGCCACTATTTCGTGGAAAAAGAGCGGCTCATCCTCCATGGTGAATCCGTACATGTACCGGTCGCTCAAGCCAATATCCATTTCCATTCATAATGTTGATCCTACTTTAGGTGCCAAAGCGTACGAGGCTGAAGCATCTGATTCAAATCTATGTCTCGCCAGCGATCGTTGGGTATCGCTATCATTGGACTTGGGGAACACGAATTTCACCACTCTCTCTCAAACTATCCGAAATAATCTCCCTCTCCTGCGCTCCCTCAACATTAAATTAACTTCGAAACCTGAAGGATGGTTGGGCGGTTTTCTCAACGCCTTTGAGAACGCCCCGCAACTGCGAGAGCTTGAAGTGGAGGCCCATTCCTCCCATTTTTTGGTGCTTCCATGGCACCAGATAACTCGATATGTTGAGCGTTGTCAAATGCCCGTCGCTCTCACAAGGCTTATACGGGATGATTCTATCTTAGAAGATCTCACTTATATTGTTTCCTCCACCACCATACATTTCCCACCAGCAACTCTAAAGCATCTCGAACACCTTGATATCAGGGCCCCGGGTGCATCGCTATATTACACCCTCACAGTCCCAGCTTTGAAGCGTGTACGGTTGCAGCTCGACACTGGGGACGCTATTGAAAAAATAATCCATCTGATACAACAATCGTCCTGTAATCTTACGAAGATCTCGATCCATGCTCGATCTATGGAAGAATCTAGTCTGTTTACCCTTCTACAACTAACGCCACAGCTCCTAGAATTGGAATGCAATGACCTTCCAATTAGCGATCTCCTTAATCTAACATTTTTTCCCAATATACTTCCCATCGCCCCCCTCCTAAAAAAGCTAGTGTTGCACTGTTCTTCAAGAGCCTTTTACCAGGAACTCATGGCGATGATAGAATCCCGGGCTAAGTTCGGGGAGCGATACACACGGAAACTTCCTCCTAATTCTGTGGAGCGCTTGGATGTTCAAATGGTATTTCCAAGCTCCGAGGAGTGTGTGGAAGCGCATTCACTCCTTGAGGGATGGGAACAGCCATCGACAGCCAAATTCTTGAAGGTCAAGAATATGGCAGCACAACTCCAGTCGACACTCGATGTCTGGCGTCGGCCTCAACTTCGAAATGGAATAATTCAGTCCGTTCTGGATGTGAAAAAAAGTTATGTTCTTCATTCCATTTTAGCATGTATCGAAGCCGAACGTCTGATCCTGGATGTTATGTTTTTGAATGTGTTTGTTCTCTTTTGTTTCACATTCAAGACTGGCTCATATATTCGTAGACGTCAAGAGTCCACAAGGCGGTCTATGAAATAATTCAGATGGGACCAAATAACATACCCTATGAAGAGAAGTATCGGTTCTACAAGCGCGCAGAAGCTCTTATTCACGAATGGACTCCGCTCCTGCTGGCGGATATTGATAGTCGTTGCTGGATTCAGCAGGGGAAATATTCTCTTTTATACGTTGGAGAGAAACAAGGTATTTGGCAATTTCGTGAGGCTCGACGATTAATGTATTAACCAGGTTTTTTGGTCAAGCGGATCCTCCATACAGAGATATTTTATTCGGGAAGCCACAGGATGTCGAAGAATCAGAGTTATTCTGGTACAGGTGCTCCCCCGATGATGGATAGACTTGTCCGTCTCTCAGCCAGAAATCCGAGAGGAGAACAACAATTCTAGGGCTTCCAATGTGAGCCTAGGGTAAGTGAACTTGAATCCGCCTCCTACTATTGAATTGAAATCATTTCAGAATGTACCTATGTAAAAGCTTTTGTTAAAAAATCTACTACCTACACAAGTGTGATGTTGCGCTCATCTTCGAAACTTTGCTCGAGGGAGTCAGTACCACAGAACGGATACTCATAGCTCAAATAGCCTCAGTGGACAGCTAAATGTATCCAGAAATACGTGTGTAGCTATTACCAAATCCAAAATAGTCGTGCCATATACCGGCACAACCCAATTGGAACCAGGTAATCTCCTAGGAATACTATTCAGAGGGGGCAAGGCAACGACCGCGGCGGTTGCGATGGCAGTCAGATACTCTGACTACAATTTTCTTAGGCTTGATCTATTGTCCGATTCTTATTTAGCATCTTACTACCTACTCACGGTAGGTCGAATTATGCATGATTTTAGAAATGGATGAATGACTCAAAAATCGTGGGAGACGGGGGTACGCCAATATTCGACCTGGTCCCTCAAGCTAGAATTAAGGTGTCGCGATTTGCATAAATTTACACACTATACTATATTTATGGCTATTCATAAAGTTTCTACCAGATGTAACGTTCTTAGGGAGGAGAGTGTTCTAGTGATACAGAGGGGTTTCACCGTTGAGAGTAAAGTCCAAGAGAGAAAGACACAACATCCCGGTTTTCTTGATAGTAAGTGTACTAGCCGTGGAGCGATAACTGCGACCTTGAAGTTGCGTTCAGAAATGCCGACGACCCAGAATATGGCCTATACGCCGTCAACCGCGGGTCTTCCTCCATCACGGAGCTCTGACGGAAGCCCTCCATCACGGAACTCTGACGGAAGCTTTGGCTTACAGGTCGCGAATAGTCGCCCACAGACGAGTGGGCGTCAAACTGCAGTAACGTTGATCCACTTCCCCCAGACTCAAGTGTAGTGCTATTCCATGCACGATTTTGAGCCAGACGAGAGATGATGAGGTATCCGGCGATTTGCTGCACAAGGAACATCAGCGATATTTTCAAAACGGGCCACATCAGCTTACCTGCGCGGATGAAGCCACGCCCAAAAAGACTTGATTCAGCGAGTGATCGATTGCGAATGTTATAACAAAAACGAGTGCAAAGATAGAATTGAGCGCTGCGCTCTCGATTAGGATAGTTGACAAAGAAAAGTATTCCGAGATTTGTTCCCATCGAAGGTATTTCTTTGCGCGCAGGCGGTAAAAGAGGAGACGGGCGGTAATGAGGATGGTGAGGAGCATGTTGGCAGCGGGTGAGATAGCATAGTAGGCTGTTCCGTAGGCCATGGGTAGGGCGCTGTACAAAGTGAATCCTTGGGAATATGATTTTAGGTTCCAGAGGGTCCCCATTACCATTACTAGACGACCGGTAAGATATGAGAAGTGCAGTGAGGATGGGGGAAGATTTACCGAATGATGCGAAGACCAGGAGCGCGGGAAGCGCAATCACGATGCTCGGTATAAGGCGCCCTCCGGAGGCCGTCCAAATGACCCAACAGCGCCGGAGCTACTCTCCCGAAACGTTAATAAGCATCCAAGTACTAGTCACTCATAAGACAGACTCACCAACAATAAATCTACGAGGAATGTCAAGATGAACAGCGAGCCGTAGAAAATCTCATTGAGCAGCACATTCCGGGTGGCTAGGAAGTAGGCCCATGGCCCTCCTGGGTAATTTCGGTTATCGATATACATGCTCTGAATGGTTTGCGCTTGGATTACGGCATAGAGGGTTTCGATGGCGAAGAGGAGGGTTACGTAGAAGAGGAGGAAAAGGGCTTTGCCATCCTTTTTGAACAAGGGATAAGAGGCCGAACGTTGAGACTTGGAGTATCTTGAATAGAGTAACTTTGCACAGTTTATGAATAGGGCGGCCTGGAAACCTATCTCTTTGGTTAGCAGGACGGCGATGCAGACACCTGGAAGAACGAGCGCTGACCATATCCCACTCCAGTAATAAAGTCTCCAGCTAGGAACGTCCGCTCTAGGTAAACATCGTCTGCAGGTTCGTCTGGGCCATAGTATTTCGTGGACATGAAGCGCTCGTAGGATGTGGGGGGTGGGGACCCAAGAGAGTCGTTCAGAAGTTGGGATGAACGTGTTCGCCCCATGGTTTTTTATGACCTCGTGCCAAATTAAAAATGAGGCGCGCATTGAGCCAGTGATATCAATTTGGATAGGTCGTGGACACCCAAACTGTGCACGGCTGTGGTACGCAAACTATCCCTTTGGGAAGGATTGGAACAAGATAAACAGTGAGGAAGTCAGCGCCCGTAACCCATGATCGCCTGAAAACAGGGAGATCTATGGAACCCTTTGACCAATTGGTCAATCGTTCGTAATTGTGAGTGTGCATGGCCTCCGACTGTGCATTCGGAGTTTGGTTGAGTCCGAGTCAGGCCGAAGAGTTTTGTATTGGTTTGGTTTGGGTGCTATGAAGACAGCTTGAGCCAAACAAAACGCGCGGCCCTTGACTAGTTGACTTACGATTGGTGTAAACTTGAAAATAGAAGTCTTTCCAAGCGTTGATGCTGAGCGCTGAGAGCTGAGTACTGAGTACTGAGTGAAGTCGAGTGGATCCATATTACGTAACAAATCACTCGTGTCCAGCACGTGTTGCGCCTTGGCGTCGTCCAACGAAATACGAGCGGCATAGTTCAAGCGGCTAGACACCGGCTGCGATTGTGTTATTTAGGCAAGGGAAGAGCTGCCAACTATAAACGACTGTATGTATCTCACCTTGTCCTTTTTTCTCCGTCAACTTTGATTCAGATAGAGTCTAAGGTTAGATTTGGGCGCCCATGATAATCTTGGATACTTATCTTTCGACAGTTCCCTGTGGTTACACTGCCTGCCCCAATCCTTACGACAACAGAGCTTACGCTTACTCTAGACCACACGCCGTAGCACTGAAACAAACCGCCGGAGGCGCACTGATGCACTGGTCGGCGTCGTTCTTCATGAATTCAAAACGCCGTAACATGAATTTTATTGCTGGGCGTTCCTGATCGGCCGGGCGTCGGTGCGGAGTCTCTTGGCTGCAGATGTCGTAAAGTCCCTTTCGTTCTTCTTATCGTTGAGCACCGTCTGGTGACTGGTCTCTATCGGCTTCCGTTCCGTTGCGAGTGTCTGTGTCTTATAATAGTTACGATTTAGCGACTATCCTTCCGAGATCAACGGGGAGACGCTCTTCAAGCAAACTCCCATCAAAAAAAAAAACAGGTGAATTGAATCCTCGCTATAAAATCTGCAAACAAGTACGGTGAACGTAAATTTAGGCAGGCTCAGACCTAAGGACCTTCAACTAGCGTACGACGTCGTTAATATGTAATGTTTGCTCGTACGGGAAATCGTGCAACAGTAATATTATCGTACGGAAACGCCCAAGTGGTGCCCCGAGGGGCAGGATAAGGTAACACTGGCCTTGGGGGAAAGCCTACCACAAGACGGTGGTGTAGAATATAGTGCTTCCAAAGAGTGCCCACTGAACCTGCGACACTGCAGTTACCACAAGACTCAAGAGAAAGTTCGCTCGGTATAAGGAGCCATTATGGTTGAGCGAACCGCGCGTGTAGAAGCGTACCAGAGGCTGAGATGATGAGACCGCTGGCCGTTACCGAAATGCTCGGGTGTGAGGATCAATGTTGGTCTCAGAAAACCACACCCGAATGGAACCCTTATCCATCACAATTTGTATGAAGCCAAGGCCCAAGACGGGAGTCGAGATTGAGCAAAGCTGTCAGTGATTAACGTCGGGCTTACAGCTGTCAATTCTGTTGAAATAAGAACAGGACCAGGGAGCAAGGAAGAAAGGAAGGAGGTGATCTTGGATTCCGGAGAATTTCACGTCACGTGTGGTCCAAGACGCGTCAATATTATTCAATAGGCAGCATTTAGCAAATCAATAAAACTACAGTCCCGTCTTCCAGCGGGTAATACATAGATAGTGCGTCAAAAAGCTTGGTCTCACCCACCCGACAACTACGACGTTGGGGTCGCATTTTGCCTCAGACTCTAGGTATGTCGAAGATGATCACTCCAAATTCTTTTTATACGCCATCGCCAAGGACAACGGAGGTTCTTCAACCACCAGAACAGCGCTTCTTCGATGATTCCGGTTCGCAGGGTAGGCATTGCTGTTACCTCCATACGAGGAGCCGCCAAACTGTAAGCTCGACGACGGGTTGCCCGTCTGAGAAAAGGTGCCGCTATTCCATGCGCGCCCTTGGGCGACACGGTAGATAATGAGGTATCCCGCGATTTGCTGTATGAACAGTAAGTTAGCATCAGCGTCCTTTGAGCGGGGGTTCCCAGAGAATGGTAAGTATGATCAACACCTTACCTGAGCAGAGGAAGCGACGCCCAAGAAAATCTGATTGAGCGGATTATTGATCGCGTATGTGATGATGAAGATAAGCGCAAAAACGGAATAGAGCGCTGCGCTTTCGATCACTATCGCCGCCAAAGAGAGGTATTCGGAGCCTTCATCCCCTTGAATAGCCATTCGGGCACGCCGGCGATAGAGGAGGAGACGGATGGTAATGAGGATAGTGAGAATGATGTTGACTGAGAGGGAGATGATGTAGTATGACGTTCCATAAGCCATAGGAAGGGCGCTGTACAGCGATAGCCCGGGTTGGGATGATTGGAGGGTCCAGAGTGTTCCCATAACTAGGTAAAACGTGAGAATTGAGGACATGGAAAAACAAGGGATGAAACATTACCGAAGGAGGCTAGGACGAGAGTAGTAGGGAACGCAACCACGATGGCGGCAATAAGCCGCCCGGAAGCTGTCCAAATGACCCAACAGCGCCAGAGCTATTGTTTCGTATGTCAAGTGTGTCCAAAACGCTGTCAAGGAAATACTCACCACCAGTAAATCTGAGAGAAACGTCAACACAAACAGCGTGGCGTAGAACATCACATTAACCGGGAGGTTTTGCGTCGCAAGGAAGTAAGCCCATGGTCCCCCAGGGTAGTTTCGGTTATCGATATACATTAATTGGACAGTGCGTGCTTGAACTGCGGTATAGATCGATTCGATGACGAACAGGAGGGTTATATAGAGGAGGAGGAACAGGGCTCTTGTGTCCCCCTTGATTAAGAAGGAAGAGGAGGAACGCAGGGAGCGGGAGTACTGCGAGTAGAGAATGGTCGCGCAGGATACAAAGAGGACGACTTGGATGCCTATGACAGTTGTGAGCGGGAAAGACAGACAAGGATATTGAGTGTGCTAACCGTATCCCGTTCCAGAAATCACATCCCCCGCTAGAAACGTTCGCTCCAAAAAAATGTTATACGCCGACTCGTCTGGGCCATAGTAGGGCGTAGACATGAATGGAAGGGGGGGGGACAAGCTGAGCCTGCTAAATGATCGTGTCCTCTTTCATCGATCTATAACTGTTTGAAACAAAACTGGAGGCGCCCAAGGGTATGACCAGCAGGGATTCGAGACCCTAATGAAAAAATCTTGACGTGGACACAGAAACCGCAAGCTATTCTTTTTGCTATTCTTTGGAGAGCCTGAAGCCTCATGGCCAAAGATACAGCCCCCGAAGTGTTGCGAATTAGTTGCGATGTTTTCGGAGGATGAAAATAGCGTCTTCCTGTCTGCTGGAGCCAGGTAATCTTTCCTTCTCTCCAAGTACCAGCCCACTTCTCACAACCCGCTTCGTCCAATTAGATAAATTCCCAAGTTCCGTCAGCACTGCCAGCAAAGTGCACCTCCAAAATTCGGTCCACCTCGGAGTTGTTCTGTCATCATTTCCCGTCCCTTTTCCTCTTGCACACGATATGCCAAGAATATCTCGATCGCGCAACGCACCAGTTCCTGAGTGGTATCAAAGGTGTTTGAGTGGGCCTTGCGTAATGATGAGTCGTCTGGGATAGATGAGGGAGTGTGAACGATGGAGGTCGATGGAGTAAAGGCGGATTGAAATGCTGGTTGCTTGTGGGTTGTGAACTCGTCCAGGTTTCGGGACTTGGGGGATTGCAACCTAGTCCGTGAACCACGCACTATCCAAGTCTATGAAGAGGATATTTTGGATGCGGGCCTTTCAGGACGACGTAGAGTAAAACAGGACTTTTCGTTGGATTTACGTCACATGGTTGGGGCTTGCGGAAGACGTGGAGGAGGTGGAAATTTTCAGGGAAGCCGTGAGATGGGTTAGGGTTAGGGTTTTTGTTCTCAACTCATCTCAGAAGTTACTCAAAGTCGGGAGTTGCAACAAAAAATCCCGCTCAAGAAGAAAAATGCAGTATAGTCAGGGCGCCGAGTCCACAACAGCTCATGCTTCCCTCCAAGCTTCATCCGGTGTCTCATCCGACACCCCAAACCCCGCCAAATCCAAGTCCATCGCAAGTTGCGTCAACACCGCAAGAGCACAGTTCCAAAACTCGCGCCACTCTTCTGTTTGATCTACACTCACCTCCCACCCCTTCCCATCTTTTACTCTGTCAGACAAAAAGGAGTCGTGCAACATTACAAGAGCCTCGTTGGTTTTAAAAACTTGTGGATGGGACATGCGTAATGGGGAGTCGTTCGGGGTCGACGAGAGAATGAGAGCAATCACGCTGGTGCACATCGAAACGCAGGTCCTAGCGCGCCCAATTTCGGAAGTTGGTGGGGTAGCCGCAAACTCAAAATCCTGTTCGTTTTGTTAATGGGTGTGATCAGGCAGGAAAAGGAGCGCATATATACCTCCCAGTGTTTGTTTCTCTCCTCGTCCGATACCTTTGGACGGCCCATGTACATGATCATCCGGACAAGGACAAGATACGCGGTCGAGAGCGCAATGTCAGGGTCGGGGAGTGGCAACCAAAACTTTGGATTATGCGACATCTTTTCAAACGATTCAAGGCCCAGGAAATCGAATTGAGCTGGAGGTGTTCCTTGTTCATCGGGAAACTGGTATCTGGACGCAAATCTCTCGCTGACCGGGGCTGGCGCGCGTTTCGCAGGACACGCTTCGGCCTATTCAGAATTAGCTTCATCCTCAACAAACAATAAGGAGACATTATACCTTAAAACGCCCTTGCCCTCTTCCTGAGCCAACAATTGAAATATTCCTTGGTGTCCCAATCGCCGGCCTCAAAGCTGGTACCGACCTTCTCAAAATGAGTTTCAATGACGGGCGCAACATGTCCGTCCTTTTGAATTTTGATAAGAGAAGTCCTCCTTGCGCTCGAAAGGACAGATATGATGACGGTAGTGGAGAGTAGAAGTAAATCAAGTAACGTGACCGTGTGTTGGCCATATCAAGACGCGTGACAGGGCTGTCGCCTCAAGGCCTTCCCTTGCTTGTCCCTTGCGGCAGCAGAACGATAGGCCACGGCAGATCGACACATGTTCAGGGCGGACTCCCAAAATTTCAAAGCGACGTGATGGCTGGGGCCGCTGAGTTCTCACAACGTGTTAAATTTCAACCTCCGAATTGATGTCACGCTAGTACCACAATAAAAGTTGAGAGTCCGCCCTATGTATGTGTCGATCTGGCATGGCCTATCGTTCTGCTTTCAGCTGTAAACCCACTGGTTCCGAGTCCCTGGTTTGCCCACTTTTCTCTCCCTTCTCCCCTTGCTTACAGTATGACATCCACTGGCAGTCCCGACTCACAGGCCAACCAAGCTTTCCAAATTGCTCTTCAAAGACATCGGGACAAATGGGAATCAGACTATGAATTTCCGGAGAGCGCGACTCCAGAGGAGCTGTATAGTGAAATCAAACAACACGAGGATGACCACCGTAGGTCGAAGTTACGTGCCTACACCTCCCGTATATCGGATGTTATCATGCAGTTCGAAAAATTCTTCAGCTCGGTTGATGCGTTGGTTTCCGTGAACCCGATCGCTGGGCTGGCTTGGGGCGGGATCAAGTTCATCATACGGGTACGCGAACTTGCAATGCTTATTTTATCAAAGAGTAAACTACTGAATGCTGTCGCTAGGCGGTCTCAAAACACTCGAAGTATTTCGAACGCATTGTGGGCGTTCTTCAAAAAGTCGGCCAAAACCTCCATTTTTACGGCAGGTACGCGACTGCGATTTACAAGGGGAATGATCGGGTCATGACGGTGCGCTGTTTGCTGTCATCGTCACTACAATCGTTGAATTTGGAGCCAGGAACTTGCCAACGTCTATGGCGATATCCTTACTGTTTTTATGACGATAAAAAAGACTTTTATCGACCGTAGGAAGCGCATGCGAAGTATGTTCTACTCCCATCGCATCGACATCAGTACCTGTTAATTCATTATCCTAGATTTCCCTGCCATTGTTGTTTTGTCCCTTTGGTTGGAGGGCGACTTTGATGCTGTTGTCGCTAGTCTCGAAAAACGGCACATTATGCTCAAAAATGAAGTTGAACATGCAGATCGCGAGGCTCACCATGCTGACCGAGAAGAACACGTCATCGCCAAGTGGCGAGAAGAGATGGATCACCTGCTAGACCTTTTACACTTCCAGGACTCCGATTGCGGCGAGAAGCACGCACAATCCATCGGAAAGAATATGTCTTTGGACTCTGGTACCTGGCTTCTCGAGGCTCCGCTATACAAGAATTGGCGAGATTCGTGGGGTGTCGACTCCTCTGGTTCGCTTTTCTGGCTCAATGGACAGCGTGGGTAGTCATCCAGGTTTTCAACTTCTACATGCTTACCGTCAACAGCGGGTTCGGGAAAGACAGTTTCAACGTAAGATATCACTCATATTATGCGCTGATCTGCAAGCCTGACATATTCCCAGGTCCCTCGTGATTGAGGATCTTAAGGAAAACAAACGCCCCAACTCTCGATTGTTATCATTTTACTGCGATTATAAATTTCCGGAGAAAAGTAAGGCGGCATACCTCTTTCGAAGTCTTCTGGGACAGCTACTCCGCTCGTTTGACGACTCTCTTCCACAATCGCCATCTCCTGTCCACGACATTCTAGCCAAGTTTTCGAGGACTCGATCAGTGACCGACATACCCTTCGCTGATGTATTGAGCGGGCTCGCAACTTGCTCAATTTGCGGACACCTTACAATTGTCATCGACGCCCTGGATGAATGTCAGGACAGGGAAAGCATCCTCCGCTTGCTCCATCAGCTTCCATCATCCATCCACCTCTTTATATCCAGTAGGGATGAGGATGACATTAGGCGCAGCTTTCGATCCCATTCCGCACTTCGAGAACAGAAGATCAATTCAGACGACATCGAACACGACATCAGGAGTTACCTTGTCAAGACGTTCGATAATCATATTGAGAAGAACCCAAATTTTGTACAGGATTGCACCTTACGGGAGGAGATCATCGAAACTCTCGTCAAAAATGCTGACGGAATGTGAGCTACATTTCGTAAAGATATGAACACTGATTGGTCTAATTTTTTCAACCGATATGCAGGTTTCTTTATGTATTTTTTCAAGTTATGAGCATCTTGGAGTGCGAAACAGACTACGATATCCGAAATGCACTCCAAAGCTTACCAAAAGGGCTTGAAGAAACTTTCATACGTTCTCTCAAACGGATCGACGAACGTCCTGGGGCTTCAAGGATTCGCCTTCGACGTACGCTTCATTTGGTGGTCTGTTATGAAAGTATTGAAATCAATTTCCTCATCCAATTACTCAACATCGCGGAAATGGGTGATGATTGGGACCCAAATAAAACTATCAATGATCCTTTCAAACTGATATCCGGCTGTGGTCACCTAATCAGCACAACACTTTCTATGGAAAGTCTATTCGTCACACCTACACACCTTACTGTTCAAAAATTTCTCACCTCTGACCCAAATTCTTTCGATGACACCATCACAACTCTCCCCCAGTATCATTGCTACCCGCTCGGTGATTTGTTTATGAAAACTGCACGAATCTTTCTCAAAAAACATCAGATGCGGGGTTGCCCATACCTTGATACGACGTGCCAGTGGGAAGACGAACGCCAATTGGTCGATCGTTGGAGTACGATTCCGGATTTTCAAACACGTTTCCCGGATATCCTGTCCACGGTGTTCAACGCACCACTGAAGGAGAACGCACGACCTGGACCACTTGTGTTTCCGAATGCGACACATGTCACAGCCATAAACTGCCACTTCATCGACGTTGAGGACGAGTTTTACATTTCAGTGGCCTCTTCACAACCAGCCGAATTCTCGAGGGGTCCATACGTCTTGGAAGATGTCTTTCCACGACTTACCCATCTCAGAAGCACTAAGTCTAACTTTGCCAGAGCTAATTCTGCAGTCCATGTACTGGGAGGCCCACGAGCCACTACCAAGCCTGTGGGGTATCCCTCCCAAACGAGCGCAACCCACGTTACCGTAGAGGGTATTGACTTCATCCATGCAACAAACAGCATTTGGATTGTTCGCCCCGGTGTCGAAACCATACCTGGGGTAGTGACCCTGCCTGAACCCCAGACGCCCTACTTCTTTATAAATTCCAATATCAAAGTCTGGTCGTCTGACGACACGTATACTGACGTAAGTGGTCAAATTACTTTTTTTGATACGGAAAGACCTCTTCCGGAATTACTCCCCACCCAAGAACTTTCACGAGATCCCGATGAGTGCATCAGCGAGGATTCAGTAGATTCCAGGTGGTCAGGAGTGGAAAATTCCCATCCAGGTTTTCGGTTGTTAACGGAGTAGCGGAAATGTAACGCGCTATATAGAGCCAACTCTTATGTGCAACTTATGTGCCGCTCAGAAAAATATTATTGTGGATACCATCTTATGTAAATAAGTCTTACAAATCGGATGGCTTGACGTCTCTTAGTTTGCCTTAAGCACCAACAGGCATAATATATATTGTCATAGGCCCAGAGAGAAAAGCACAGATACAAGTATTGGGAAAAGCAGGGATGATGAGGACCCCCGAAAATCCTGCTAAATGGTAGATACCGATCCGGACAGAATGTTTCAAAATGAGGCGCTAGGATAGATACAAACCGGACAGGTTTTCGAAAAAATCAGCAAAATGCTAGATACAGAATCCGGACAGGCTTGCGAGAAGAATCAGAGGCTAGATACTAACCGGACAACTATGGTCGCGTAGCTCAACGGAAAAAAAGTATGTACTTTACGAAGCCTGACGTGTGGTCTGCGGTTCGAACCTTTTGCCGCACAAAAAAATTTGGCCCTGACTTGGGCTAGATACGCAGTTCGGACAACTTTTCGAAATTTTGGTCTAGGCTAGATAAAATCCGGACAGACTTCGCCAAAATTGGTACGGACAAGAATCTGGAAATCGGCAATTTCAGTATCTATCATTTAGCAGGATTTTCGGGGGTCCTGGATGATGATGGTAAGGTAAGCACAAGAGAGAGAGCCGCAAGAGAGTCACGGCTTCAAACCAGCAACGAAAAACCAGAGACATGATAAAAGCACTCAGAGACGAGGCATTCTGGACTACATACACTGCATAACACAACATCAAGGACCACATAACGCATACGAACATGACATGAACATGACGATAAATTTGTGCATAAACATAAGCTGGAAGTACGCATCAACAGACTCCCAAACCGCTCAAAAGGTTCCAAGGGACCCCGCTCCAAACGTCCCCCGCGAGACGCTCAGAGCTTCCCAAGCGAAGCAGCAGTCGTACTCTGCCCAGCAGCCTTGGCGCGCTTCCTAAGCATCTGGGTAGACTTGTTCCCACGAAGTCCACCACCCCACACACGGCGCTGCTCCTCATACTTGTCAGAGCTATAGACCAACCCCATCAGTAACTCTACAATCACAACAACAACAACGAAAACTCACAAATTAGCCTTGGCAGCGCTAACAAGCGTAGCGAGCTCCCTCTGATCCTCGCTCTTCACTTCCTGAAGAGCGACAACAGCAGCCGTCTTCTTGTGCACGACGGTTCCGAGACGTGCTTTACCCTTCACGATGACGTAGGGGACGCCCATCTTGCGGCACAGGGCGGGGAGGAAGACGACGAGCTCGATAGGGTCGACGTCGTGTGCGATGACGACGAGGGCGGCTTTCTTGGCTTCGATGAGGGCGACGATGTGGTTGAGGCCGTATTTGACGAAGATGGGTTTCTTGGAGTCCTGCTCGTAATAATGTCAGAGGTTAAGTAGCGAATGAAAGGGAGGGAATGAACGGACCTTGGCGTCCTTCTCCTTCTCTTCGGCAGCAGACGCAGCAGCAGCCGTCAAACGGGCCTTCTTCTCCTGCTTCGACTCGGGGCGGTACTTGTTCAACAGCTTGAACAATTGCGTAGCGGTGTTCTTATCCAAGGTATGCGAGAACTGGGCAATGGCGGGTGGGACTTTGAGACGTTGGTGCAAAATGACCTTTTGCCTTTGGAGGCGGACGTATTCGGGCCATTTGACGAAACGCGTGAGGTCGGTTTGGGGTCGGATATCCTGGCCTGTGTGTAGTCCAAGCTGAGTTTCGAGAATTCCGATTGAGATGACGACAAGAAAACGCACCGATACCAAAGTTCTTGGCATTAGCCTCGAACAAAGGGTTCTTCTTCGCCTTGGTGGTCTTGCTCGCACCAAAGGGGGCCGCGGCGGGTTTCTTGCCAGTTCCGGATTTGGCTTTGGGCTGGTCATTGAGACGAAGTGAGCGATGTTCTTCAGAAAAGAAGAAGACCATCGCGCTTCGGAGCTCTAATGTCGTGCGTACTCATAGGAGTATGGACGACCCAGCAAAAGTAAAGTAGTAGGCTTCATAGCTCAATGGCTCAGCCGAGAACGAGTCTCAATTACTTTTTATGCAGTTCTATTAGAGATGTTTGTTAGGGCTCAAAAACGTCATCCACTCCAAAAACTCACCATCCATCCCAAGTTCTCACTCATCCAACACAAAACGTGCGATAGAGAACTACTGCTGGTCGAACTCCTCCGCGCAAGAGGGTCTCACGTACCATTTTGATCTTGTTTTTCTTGAGGGCGCAAAGTGGGGTCTTGTCGATGGGTGGAGGAAGAAATTTGTTTTCGATTTGAACTCCGATCGGTGATAGCCGAAGATATTGTTGTAGGATCTCCTCAATATCTCCTTACAAGTTGTATACCAACATCTCGTGAATTACGGAGTAGTTTTGCACCCAAAATCGCATATGTGGATGACACTTCAAATTAAGACCCTCTTTCAACAATCTCTGTTAATATATCGGTCATTTGGTCACCGTTACGAGCATTAGCTGGGTTCGACTCCTAGACAGAGACTTCACATTCAGGCATACCTTGAGAAGATTGATTTTTTCTTTCATGTACCAACTTGTGCATTTGGGTTCATTTTTAAATAATGGTCAACCTGCATCTTGATCCCCCAACGCACACGCCTGGGTAGGTGTGTTGCTGATCAGATTGTGGGTTTTTTTTTTTGAAGCGTACCCTGCAGACGTACAGCAGTAGCGGTACACTATCCGGAACTGGGTGACATATCCAAAGTATCCGTAAGTTTTTTTGGAAACAGGACGCTGGACAATGCCTTGATTCTTTTTTACAAAAGTTCTGCTGTAGGCCTAGCACCTCTAAAAGTTCCCCATCGTATATTTGACCTCACTGAGAACCCGAGGATCATCATCCCATCTGTGAGATACGACAGCACCATGTTGGTGACCCTAATCACCTTGCTTGTCAAGGTCTCCCAAGGTCATAAATAGCAAACAGGTACAAACAAACTACCCAGGGGCCATGGGGGTCTTTTCTAGGCTCGACACCAACCGTTACTTCAAACTCCGATCGTTGTTGAAGTAACGGCTGGTCTAACCTGTTGTCACTTTGGCGGGTCACACATTTGTGACAAAGGACTTAGCAAAATTTCGGTGAACAACGCTCAAACAATGTTAGTCAACATCATTCAAGACACTGCTAAGCTTAATCTCACCCGCTCTACAGCATTGTCCAGCAACCTCCCCTTGATACAACCAGCCTGGATGAAGGTCTTCACGTACTGAGTAATTCAGACGACTGGTGTCGAGTGACGTACTTAGTGTTGACACTTAACTATGGCACCTTGAACACCCTTGCTTGTAAGTATGTTTTACAGACTTGAATTTGGCTTACCATTCTACAATAGACCATACTGGGCCATGATGTGATCTCTGCAACCTGTCCCTTCTAAACCGAACATGACCTGGACCCCCCCTCCTCCAAAAGCGCGGCAAATAGCAACGAGGCAAGGCGAAACAGCACAATACATGCAGCATGGCTTGCACAGATGGCGTACCTGGAGGCTTTACGAGCGTGACTTCATGCACACAATGTTTGCAATACCCCCAACCAACCTCTGCACCCAGCTACCCCATCAATGCCGATGCCTTGCTGTGATATAGGATTGGAAGGGAATGCCCAGAGGCCATAGTCAAACAGTGGTATATAGCTAGATTTGGATATCTTACATAATATATTGATCTTTTGTCTTGAACCACCATCTTGTCAGTAGTCTTGCCATCCTCTTGCACTACATGTAGTGCTTTGTGTATCTGTACTTCCTACAGTATGCATAATCATGTTGGGCCAGCTGAGTATCTTGTAACTGCTCATTGCTCACTCATGGGTGTTGATCCCAGATCCACCCATTCTTGCCTCCTCCTTCCCTCTTGGCTTCAGCTATGCGAGAAGTTCAGAGTGAACACTTCACACTTGCCGATACTGATGCGACTGCAACAGAATCCTTATGCACATCTGGCATACACACCACACCGACAATATCTCTGGCAACAACCTCACACCCCCATTGCATCCAGTACTCCCTTCTATTGGAGATCATCCAGTTGTCTGGCTGGTTTCTTTCAAGATACATGTTGGCAAGGGGGTACCGGGATTTAAAATAAGGACCGGACGTCGAAATTATTTTTAGTGGGACTTGGGCTGAACCAACCACCCAACGTAATCAGGCACACATCCATTTTAAGAAATATGATGTCATCCACATGCCATTTTTCCCCCTTTTCCATCACCCAATGCCCAGCAGGCTGTGAAAACTTGGTAAAAACCCATTTTTTGAGCTCCCCGTCGAGCTTGAAATGATACTACGATGAAGCTGACCATAAAATTCACTATTGAAATTGAACTACTGAGCTGCTTGCTACATTGAATTAAAGTAAGTCACTGTAGGGGCTTGCTGTTTTCGGGCAGTGATGTTGTAGAGAAAGGTATTTCACAACATGTGATCTCAATTCTAAGTCCTATCTCTTTGGCTTCTTTATGTTCAGATAGACCCAATATATTCAAGCTCATGCATTCTGGCAGTTATCTGAGCACTGTCCAATCACCCTCTCGTCGTTTTGCACTGAAATTTTGGTATGTCAAAAAAAAAAATAGCGGCCTGGTGGCTGAACCAACCAACCAGCCTCTGGTCTGGGATTTAAATCCCGGTACCCCCTTGCATGTTGGATACATGTTCCCATTTACCCAACACCTCCTTGTTAAAGCCACTATGAGTCACTGGACAATGAATTCATCAAGGACTACAAGTACATAAATGTAGTTTTGACAGCCTATCTTGTTCCAAAAAGAGTGTGATGTGAAGGAAACTCTTTGTGAGGTCATTCAACTCGTTTTTTTCTTCTAAGTCCATTGTCACACTTCGCTGGTCCTGCCAAAATTGTGACAGTGTAGACCAGTCAGTACGGTAACTACTCTCTTTTCACTCTCCGCTCACCACAACAAATAGTATACATCCAAGGGGTATCCAGGATCTGAATGTCAGACTGGGGGTTGGGTGGTTGGTTTGGCCATCAGGCCACTATTTTTTTTTTTTGACCTACTCATTTTTTGGCCTGAGAAACAGTGTGAAGCATTCACTCTGAACTTCTCGCATAGCTAAAGCCAAGAGGGAAGGAGGAGGCAAGAATGGGTGGATCTGGGATAAACACCCATAAGTGAGCAATGAGCAGTTACAAGATACTCAGCTGGCCCAACATGATTATGCATACTGTAGGAAGTACAGATATACAAAGCACTACATGTAGTGCAAGAGGATGGCAAGACTGCTGACAAGATGGTGGTTCAAGACAAAAGATCAATATATTATGTAAGATATCCAAATCTAGCTATATACCACTGTTTGACTATGGCCTCTGGGCATTCCCTTCCAATCCTATATCACAAACAGTTAGAAACACCATACAAGCCACTAAGCCATTCAATTAGAAGTATGTATACAACAATTTCAAGCTGCAAAACAGACAAAGGGAGCAATGGTTGAAACTTGAGCTTATGTAATTGCTGTTGTAGATAAGATTATGATAATGGTCTTAAATGTTGTGGTATCATCTATCATCTGCTTGACTGAGCAGGCAGAGACAAATGGGTTTGCAAGGCTTGTAGTACATTGGCGGAACATCAAGGGGGAGTGGAGCTGAAAATAGCACAGTGGTGACATCATATTTCCTAATGTAGACATGTGCCTGATTACGTTGGCTGGTTGGTTCAACAAAAATCTACTAAAAAAAAATTGGAACCCCAGGTGCAATTTTTTAATTTTCCTACCCCCTTGTATACATCACCAAATAACTCTGTTAGAGTGTTACTGCACCGACTGGCTTGCGAGGCTAGGTCTTTTCTTGCATATCATGCACGCGAGCAGGCAAGCATGAACAAACAAACTTCCCACAGGCCATGGAGCTCTTTTCTTGCATATGGCACATGCGAGCAAGCAAATCAGTGCAAACAACTGGTCTTTTCAAAACATGATATCATTGTCTCTTTCTTAGTGCCAGCTCCAATGTTTACATACATAACTATGTAGCACTATAGCTCTTGAACACTGTTTCCTTTGTTACAAAAAAAAAGTCACATTGTATTGGTGCAAAGCAGCATATTTGTCAGCAAGCAAGGTGCCTGCTGCCACTGCTAAGTGTCAGCCTCTAGTCTACTTCTTTACAATTCTTTGTTAGTATATCGGTCAGTACACACACCTGTCATGACTTCGTGGATTGTATGTATGCTCACATGAAAGCTGGGTTCAACTCCCAGACAGAGAGTTTGGTTATTTTGTCCCATTCTTTTTTCCAACTCACATGTACCCAGAACATGATGGCTAACCTGCCTCCGGACCTGCTCTACCTCAGACAAATAATTAAATTTGTTGAAAGAATCAACCTAGTGAGTGCATCGAAAGGACCATATTGATGATCCTAATCTACTTATTTTAATGTTCTCTGTTATTATATCGGTTAGTACATGCGCCTGTCATCGCATACGCTTTTCAAAACGATCATACGAAAGCTGGGTTTGACTCCCAGACAGAGAATTTGATGCATTTCTTGGTAGTACTGTTTTTGCCAACTTGGATGTTCTCAAAACATCATTGCTACCTGCTCCTCTACAGTCTTTTGCAGGTCCTCGATACAGAATAGGTCCTCGATACACTTTTGACACTTGTGTAGTTTCTTCAAACCACCTCAAATCTGTGTACTTATATCATCTGCGGGTACATATGGCTTCTATAAAGACTCTCCGATAGTTATAATGACCTGTCAATGTTGAATACAGAGCAATGAGGCTTGTTGTTGTTGGTATCATTTCCTAAAATGGACTTATACCTCCTCGATACACTAGTATTCAACAAGATACACAGCCAGCTTTGCACGTATCTTCAAATGCTCTGGTACATAGCTTATTTAAGGTAATACAAAGGGTTCTGTCTCTTCAGATTTCGGAAAACCAAAGTCGTTCATGGATGGGAAGAGTTTTTCATTTGGTGTATCGAGGACCTGTAAAAGACTGTAAGTACCTCAGATAAAAATAATTTCATTTGAAAGAATCAACCTATAGCTAGTGTGTAGAAGGCACCATATTTGTGATCTTGGTGTACTTGTTTGCATGTTCTCTGTTAGTATATCAGTTACTACACACACCTGTCATGACATCCAACTCCTTATCACGCGAAAGTTGGGTTCGACTCCCAGACAGAGAGTTAGTTCATATGTACCAACTGTATTTTTTCTCTTTACCAACTCACGTGTGGTGGATGGGAGGAGGGAGAAATTTGTTTGGATTTGAATGTGAACTCCGATCAGTGATAGCTGATGATATTGTTGCAGTACCTTATTGCTCTCCTTCCAAGTTGTAAGTATCAGGTTGTATCCAAGCAACATCTCATCAGTTACACCTTAAACAAGGGATGATTGGGCAGTTAAGCGAAGGCTTTGACGGATTCTGTGACAAATTAAACATTTTTGCACCTTTTATGTAGTTATAACAGATTTATGGGAATTTTTTTATTGTGACATTATGTTTGCCAATTGTTCAACGGGGCTGACAGAATCAAAACAATTAATGTGCTTATTGTTAAAATTTGTCCACAACTGTGTTCCCTAGGTGAACCTTTACTAAAAATTAAAGTTTTGCCTAGTGCTGAAGAGACAAACTGAATTGTTCCTGAAATCCGTTCCATTTACAAATTTTAATTCTTAACAGCTTTTTGTCCTGTGGACGTACCTTTAGACACATTTTAAAAATAGTAACAACAATTTCTTTACATTTGGACATCGCCTTTGCACAATAGGCAAACACACTGTCGAAATAAAAATTTCCCCATAGGTCTGTTCTAATTACATAAAGCGTGCAAAAATGATTAATTTGTCACAGAATCTGTCAAAGGCTTCGCTCAACTGCCCAATCACTCCTTGTTTAAGGTGTCATGGAGTTTGATCAATCTCACAATTAAAACACTCTTTCAACCATCTTTGTTAATATATCGGTCATTATACACACCTGTCATGGCAGTCCTTGGAAGCCATTACGTGTGTCAGCTGGGTTCGACTCCCAGACATAGAATAGGTGTTATTGAACAATTTTTTTTTGTATGTACCAACTTGTGCATTTGGGTTCATTTTCAAATAATGTTCAGTGTTCGACCTGCATCTTGATTCCCCAATGCACGCCTGGTTAGGTGTGATGCTGATCAAATTTTGGGGGTTTTTTTTTTTGTAAAGGTACCCTGTGGACGTACATTAACAGCAGTACACTATCAAGAAATGAATCTCATAAAAATGCAGGAGTATGTGACATATCCAAGATAACTACATAGTATCCAAAACAGCTGTATATCCGTAAATTTTTCTTTTTTCGAATTTTGGAAACAGAAAGTTCGACAATGTCCTGATTCTTTTTTGTTGAAGTCCCATCTTAACCTTCGGGAGTTATAACCGATCTCATCGTGAACCCGAGCACATCATTGTCCCATGTCAGATGCATCAAAAGCACCACATCAGTGAGCATAATTTACTTTTTGGAAGTTCTCTGTTAGCTATATTGGTTAATACACACTGCTATCTTTCATGCATTTAATGGTGTGAAGGCTGGATTCGACTCCCAAACAGAGAGTGAGTTGCTTCCGTGTTTTGGCCAACTGGCGTGCACCCAAAACATGATCTACCTGCCTTCAGACCTGCTTTACCTTGCGTGAATAATTACAGAAGCACCAGGATTTGTTCGTGGTACCTGTTCACTTCGGTGCTGCTCTCCTTAATCGTACTGACATATCCTGAGCAGTATGTAGGACTTTTCTCAGTCTTGCACCTGAAGGCGCCTCCGTATGAGGCTTTAGATTGAAATCCTCTTTCAACCATCTCTGTTAATATATCGGTCAGGATACGACATTGTGGCAACCAACAATTGTAGCCATTACACGTGAAAGCTGGGTTTGACTCCCAGACGGAGAGTAGGTATATTGTTTCGGATACTGATTTTTTACATACCATTGTTGCATCTCAAACACAATAGCCAACGCCAGAAAAACATATATACTCTGGTTCATTTTCGTTCGACCTGGCTTTAAGTTGATACTCCGAATATAGCCCAATATTGTGCGCCCGATAATGATTGGGTGTGATTCTATCAATTGCAAGTTTTGGTGAACTACAGCACTTGCCATTAAATCTCAATATAACTACTTACTAATAACGGTTTTTGGAAACAAGTTTTTTTTATCGATTCTCTCTTTCAAGATTTATGTAGCAGTTCCCCAGAACATCTTCTCGAGATGCATCGAAAGTGCCACATGCATGATCTTAATCAACTTCTTTAAAGTCTCTGTTAGTATATCGGTTAGTACACGCGCCTGTCATCTGGCATCCTGCTCGAGCGCGCGAAAGCTGGGTTCGACTCCCAGACAGAGAGTCATAATGTAGAATGCTTCACTTTTTGCCGACTCGCGTGTTGGCTTCCTGCTTCAGGACTTGCTCACTTACACTCAAAAGGATTAATCTAACAGGATAAAAATTGTCGAATCAACCTCAACATCTCAGCCCTACAAAACCCCACCCCCAGTTCCCTGCTGAAAAAAAAACAGGCCCATTATCCGCCAGCTTATACTGAAGCGCCGCATTACGAGGAATCAAGTTGACACCACCACCAACTGGAGTAGAAGGTCCAATAACACGAACAGAACGAGGAGACCCCAGCGGGGTTCTAAGCTGCCATGTCACCAGATTCTGGTGACGGCGTCCCAAATTTGGCAGGCAGTCACAAAACGCTGGTGACCGCTAGGACGCTCACCTAGACGCGTGAGGTACTATGTTTGTTCAGGTGTTTGAAACTTTTTCACTGCTGCGCGATTTCTGCCTCACCACTTCATCAAATTCTTTAAATTTTTAACAAGCCAATAATCTTTTTTCTCTTCTATATGAATATCTACTTTTTTTTGGTATAAATGTGTTGTGCTTGCTGTCGGAGGCATTCCGGTACTCAGGGTTCAGATATATCAGGAGATTGAAACTCATGTCACACTAGGTAACAACGAATTTGGCTGACGGATGATGTGCAAATGTCACGTAAACGTCACGTTTTTCGAGCTGTTTCACCACGGAATTTGGTCTTTTGCCCTTCCTGAAAAGACAACTTCACCTCGCTATCTAAATCTTTTTATTTGAACTTGAGTATGCCATTCAAATGCAATTGGAAAGTTTTAGAATAAACAGTCAAGCCGATCTGGAGGGATCTGAGAGAACATTCCATTACTTTTGTTTGTCTGGTGTAATGAAAACCACAAAACCATGTCCCCAGACCACAAATCTTCGACTCTCGTTCTAAAACTTTGAGACAATAAATGTAATACATAAATACACCTTCTGTGAAAATTCCAAGGCCCCAAGGCAAGTGGAAGGTAAAATAATCCACAGTTTCAAACACCTGATGGGTTTCAAACACCTGAACAAACATAGTATTCCCCTCTTTGCCTCTGTACCACCACCGTTTCTCGCCTTTTCCGTTATTTATTCGCGTTCCCTACTACTTTATGTCCATTCAATACGCCCGATATGAGCCTCTGTAACGACGATAACGAAACCCTGCATGCTTTGACGCCAGGCACGAACGCCTGCCGCATCAACAGCATCAAACGCCGGCATTCCCCTGCTTCCATCATCACCGCCTTCATCTGCCGACATCCCAATCGACCCCCAGCTTCTTCACACTGACTTCTTTCTTGCTCAGAAACCCGATGGCAGCCTGGTTACGGAGGAGGTGTACAAAGCCCATCTGTAAGTCCCTCGTAGTACTGCGTTCAACTTCCTTGGATATTGACCTCACCTTCAGCTTCACCATCAGAAAGAGAGAGCCCTTGCGGTTCACAACACGAGCCAACCTTGAGTTCCTGTGGAACGCTCTCATCCGCCATTGGTGTGTTTTTATCTTCCAATATATTGCCAATTCTTTCTAATGCACTCGTTGACAGGTATCCTATTCAGAAAACTGTCAATCCCTCGCCGCCGAATAAGAACGTCCTTTCCATTGTCATACCACCACGGCCTCTCGAAGCCACTCAGTCTTTGAGTCCATCAAGTAGCCAAACTCAGCAAGAAACCCCCGAAGCTGACTTTGACGTTGACGACGAAGCATTAGCGAAGGAGTACGATGTAGAGGGAGTGGCTGAAGCTGTGTTCGGGGCCCTCGGCACTGGTGGCCTCGAAGATGAGGATGAAGATGAAGAGTTGGAGGACGTGGAGGATTTCAATGATGACGGTACGAATTTCCTCTTATTATTTTTCCTATCAGAATTAAGCCATGTCGTCTAGCAACCTTTCAACGGTTTCAGATGAATGTGTGCATGTCAGCTGCTCAAAGAACGGAAGCCAACCAAAGGAAGGGAGGGAGAAAGACCCAGAAATCTATTGTGAAGTCATGGAATGTAAGTTGTTCTACAGCTACTGTTTTTGTTTCACATCCTCATCTCCGCTTTGCTGCAGGTTAGGCTATGGATTGGAATCCGTTGATGGCTCGATGCATACAAGGATGGCAAACAACATTCCAATCTGTGAGGCAATTCATTGCTCTCGTCAGAAAAAACATTTCTGATAGCTACCTTTGTTCTTCTCGTTTATCGTCATGAGGGGCTCGAAACTGGTGGAGCTCCAGTCGCAGTACGTTGTAAATATCTACAATCACGTCATTTGATATTCACCTTGCTTTTATAGCATGCATACCTTACGGGAGTTTCAAAGCGATTCAAATTCCAATTGGTCGCTCTGGCATTGTCCCTTCCGAACACCTTTCATCTCTTGGGTCTTATTACCTTCTTCCTCCACGGCATCTTCTTGATCAATGGCGCCCTTCCTTCCAATTTGTCAATAGGCTGCCTTGCAGTCGTTGTCGTCTTGGTCGTCGCTTTCCAGTGCGCCACTTCCCAAAGTAGGCTGCCCCACCTACGCTTCTCCCAATTGTATCCTTGCTTTGTTATGTCCACAGATACGCTTTCGTATGATTTCTGCTCCCACTGTGTAGCGTGATTATTTTCCTCTTTTTTCGAGACGCTGAAATGTCCTCCAAGAAAAAGTAAGGATGTATGTCAGCGAGAAGAGGTATGGTCTTACAATCATGCAAATAGAATGGTAGGGAATTCTTACATGAGCCCTCCACGAAACGCCACGACAAGCTTGAAGTAAGCGAATGCTTTCGTAGGTGTTTAGTCTATCTCCATAGCTGGTAATGCTAAAAATAAAAATGAGCGGCGGGGCGAGGCGTACGTCGTCCTCCATCTCAATCTTTACACACCCCATCTGAGCCACAACCCCAGTTCTCGTAGGAGAAGAGAACCCCGCATTCGAAGGCATCTTCAAATTCTGCTCCGTTTCCGCGGGAGGCTCCATAGGTACATGCTCTCTTCCCCCTTCATTGGGTTTTAATCTCTTGTCGGCGGTGGGAGGGGTGTTGGAACATATTCATCTCAAGCCAGGGACTTGGCCTGGTAAATAATACTTTACTACTGACCGGGGTTGCCTGTCACTCACTCCCAATTATTTTATCAGTTCATTCCTTCCAGCTGGGTTTCAAGAGTCAACGATCGAACCGCCAACTGACGCCGAGGATGAGTCGTTATGAGGCGTGAGGGGATTAAATTTTCGCTGGTTGATTAGGTATGGATGGTACATGAGGTATATGTACTGCTCAGACAAGGTCAATTCCGCAGATATGCTTTCGTATGTTTCTGCTCCTACTGTGTAGTGTAATTACTTGATTCACGCACCATTTGTGAATCGTGATGAGAACATGCAATGCTGAAATGTCCTCCAGGAAAAAGTAAGGATCTATGTTAGGGAGAAGAGGTATGGCAATCTTACAATCATGCAACTAGAACGCTAGGGAATTGTTACACAATTCTAGGACAGAGGGCGTTGTAAATATCACTTGAACATGCAGTGCCCTCCACGAAACATTGTGTTTACAATGAGCTTGAAGGAAGTTGTTTCGCAAATAACCCGAAACACTTTCGTAGGTGTTTGGTCTCAGGCTATCTCCATAGCTGGTGATACTGAATAAAAAAATGAGTGGTGGGGTGAGGCAACAATGCGATGTCGGCGAAAAAGCAGACACACTACTTATTTTTGGACCCTTAGATCTAATGAAAAGAAATTGAGCTCTTCGGTCTTCCAACATTAACCGCACCTTGTTCAAGAAGAGAACGAGGTGTGCATGTTTGAGAATTTTATTAGCACGTATGGCGGAGAGAAGTTGGGGAGAATGGTGGACATATTGGAGCCGATTGGTTGCGGAGATAGTAATGATAAAAAACAATTCTGGGGCTGACGGGGTTGGTTTACCTCGTCGAACGCACTAATTGGAGCTACAGATTGGTGGCAATGTCAGTCAGTTTTGGATGAAGTCAAAGAAGTCAAAAATACTGAAGAAAAGTACTGACATACCTAGCTGTGCACAGTTTTGTCAACAAAGAGGAAACTTCATGAGGGGATTTTGACCCACCAGCTTCAAAGTATGGGTTCCAGGACAGCCCAAGGACAGCCACAGAAAAAAGCACAGTTAAACGGCATGGTGCAAAGTTGGGAGCACTAATGATGGATACTATTCCATACACGGGGGAGGATGCCAACCAAGCCCCAGCGTTCCTTGATTCTGGACATGCTCGATTTCGAGGAGCAAGGAGATGAGCTGCCTATGAACACAATACGCAATCATTGATCTCACAAGCAAGGACTCTGAGAGCAAGCTGAAAACAGGATCCAGCCGCTACCATGTTTTCCCTCTCGACCTTACCATACATGATGGCCACTTGGCACATGATTCCGACAGTAATTCAGACATAATGGGGTCAGCAATTTTTACTACAGGCTACAGTATGTTGAAACACGGACAAAATACGGATGTATGAAGTTTTGAATACTTGAATGGCTACATATACAGTAAAATACCAACCCTCTAGCTCGCAGAGTCGCAATGCCCCTCGAACGTTCCGAACACAAAAATCCTGACCTTCCAAACATCAAGAAGCGAGCGTGTGGTTGCTAGGGTGGAGGAGCAGGCAGGCAGCGAGGTGTCAAATTGGAAAGCGGATGAGTTGAAGCTAGGGATGAGCCAGGAAGTGGTGGAAAGTGGTTGAGAGCACAGCGTGGATGCGAAGGAAAAGCGGGGTGAGGGTAGTAAGGCAAAAAGGGACCGAGGGAGAGGTTGAAAGGATGGGAGGACGGAGCGGGGACGGCGAGTCAGGTGGCCCGCCCCACGCCAAAGCAATGTGACGACGACGGGCGGCCACCAGCCAAAGCGTGGTGACGAGGCGGAGCGAGGCCGGAGGAGGAAACACAGAGAGCGCTTGTGACGAGGGCCAGAGAGAGTGGCTGACGTAAGGTGCTGAGCGGTGACGCCGAGCTGGGACGGCGTCACCCCGTCACGGGGAAAGCGCCTGAGAACGGAGAACGAGAAAGGGCGGCAAAATTTTCAGACAAGCCAGATTTTCAGTTGCTGATGAATCAAACCACGTGTGTCATTGATCAATATTTCACACTCCGATATTCCAACACGGTATACGGTTCCATTCAAGAATTTCAGCAATCGCAACCTCCGATATGCTAACTTGAAGGTTACATAACTCTTTCATTCCTTTCGTACCAACGCCCCGCGACTTTCGCCAATCGTTGCGCAACATCTACCACCCGTTCGTTAGAAACAAGCCTCGTCATTCTACTCCAACTACAACCAAACCCAATAACGGACACCAATTCGCGATGAAAAAGCCAGATGCGCCAACTTTGCTTTCACATTTATTGCCCGTATCTGCTTAAACATTTCCAGTGTCCGCTGCACCAACAGCATTGCAAGCACTGCCCTTGACAGTATGAAGAACGGTATCCTTTAAGCGACATCCACCTGTACCGTCTGAAGATCTGAAGGACCATCCATTTCTTCGCTACCTACCGAGATTCGACACGACACTTCCAACCGTACTATCTGGAGGACCGGCATTCACTCCTTCGCTGCCTTTCGACACGTCATCGTCTTCGCTCACCATATCAAACCGCAAAAAACAACTCAAGCCGCATACGCTTATTCGGTGTGTTCGGGGAAATGGGACAATGGGAGCAAAGTGCCCATCCTGTTTATGCTTCTCAAGGCGTGAGGTGTATTCCGGTGAGTTTTCGAACCAACAGCGTTGTCTCTCCAAACTCATCCACCTCTCCCGACCCGTCATTGCACCTTCTAAACTAATCCTCAAGGCCAACGTCACTCTCCCGTTCCCTCCCCGCTTGTAGTCAATCTCATACCCACTAATCCGATCCCCATTCCCTTGGCGAAGAAGGGGCGCCTGTCCACTTTTGCTTTTACGACCTTCAGAAGATACCACGTCTGTCCTTCTCCCCAATACCTCTCGTCCTCTTCGCTTGACGCAGCCGCAGCCTCACTCTGTTTCCCAGTCTGCAGCGAGTGATCGACTGCATAACAACTCGGATGAGTTGTAGTTGGACATTGGGATTCGATTTTATCTCATGTATACTATTCTCATCTATCCTTTTGAATCATTTGACTGTGGTAATGCTATTTTACTAAACATTGAGATCTCTTATTACATTGGAAACTACTTTGACAAGGCCGGATGTGACGTGAAAGTTCATCGAAGACGTGAACCTACGAGCAGCCGCGCAAAGAAAGCTCTCGAACCTTCCACCATATTATCAGACACAACTTCAATCCCCGCAGAATGTTAGCACGCGTTACTGATCGATATTTCAAATTCCGATATCCATTTACAGTAAATGCTACCTATATACAGGAATTTTTCGACCTTTCTAGAATTGGGAGAACCACAGTATTCAGTTCCCATTCAAATTCAATCATTCGCGACCGACACAACCCTCCCAGAGACTCGGGGATAAGTCTTATAAATCAGATAGCTTGACGTCTCTTAGTTTGCCTTAAGCACCAACAGGCATAATATATATTGTCATAGGCCCAGTGAGAAAAGCACAGATACAAGTATTGGGAAAAGCAGGGATGATGATGGTAAGGTAAGCACAAGAGAGAGCCGCAAGAGAGTCGCGGCTTCAAACCAGCAACGAAAAACCAGAGACATGATAAAAGCACTCAGAGACGAGGCATTCTGGACTACATTCACTGCATAACGCAACATCAAGAACCACATAACGCATACGAACATGACGATAAATTTGTGCATAAACATAAGCTGCAAGTACGCAGATACTCCAGACTCCCAGACCGCTCGAAAGGTTCCAAGGGACCCTGCTCCAAACGTCCCCCGCGAAACGCTCAGAGCTTCCCAAGCGAAGCAGCAGTCGTACTCTGCCCAGCAGCCTTGGCGCGCTTCCTAAGCATCTGGGTAGACTTATTGCCACGAAGTCCACCACCCCACACACGGCGCTGCTCCTCATACTTGTCAGAGCTATCCACCAAACCCCATCAACACCCTCACATAAATAAGGACAACAACAAAAAACTCACAAGTTAGCCTTGGCAGCGCTAACAAGCGTAGCGAGCTCCCTCTGATCCTCGCTCTTCACTTCCTGAAGAGCGACAACGGCAGCCGTCTTCTTGTGCACGACGGTTCCGAGACGGGCTTTACCCTTCACGATGACGTATGGGACGCCCATCTTGCGGCACAGGGCAGGGAGGAAAACGACGAGCTCGATGGGGTCGACGTCGTATGCGATGACGACGAGCGTGGCTTTCTTGGCTTCGATGAGGGCGACGATGTGGTTGAGGCCGTATTTGACGAAGAGGGGCTTCTTGGAGTCCTGTTCATAATAATGTCAGAGGTTGAGTAGCGAATGAAAGGGAGGGAATGAACGGACCTTGGCATCATTCTCCTTCTCCTCGGCAGCAGACGCAGCAGCAACAGTCAAACGGGCCTTCTTCTCCTGCTTCGATTCGGGGCGATACTTGTTCAACAGCTTGAACAATTGTGTGGCAGTGTTCTTATCCAGTGTGTGCGAGAACTGGGCAATGGCAGGTGGGACCTTGAGACGGTGGTGCAATATGACCTTTTGCCTTTGCAGGCGGACGTATTCGGGCCATTTGACGAAACGCGTGAGGTCAGTTTGGGGTCGGATGTCCTGACCTGTGTGTGGTCCAAGCTGAGTTTTGAGAATACCAATTGAGATGACGACAAGAAAACGCACCGATACCAAAGTTCTTGGCATTCGCCTCGAACAAAGGGTTCTTCTTCGCCTTGGTGGTCTTGCTCGCACCAAAGGGGGCCGCGGCGGGTTTCCTGCCAGTTCCGGATTTGGCTTTGGGCTGGTCATTGAGACGAAGTGAGCGATGACTTCTTCAAAAGAGAAGAAAACCATCGCGCTTCGGAGCTCTAATGTCGTGCGTACTCGTAGGAGTACGCACAACCCAGCAAAAGTAAAGTAGTAGGCTTCATAGCTCAATGGCTCAGCCGAGAACGAGTCTCAATTACTTTTTCCATACAGTTCTATTAGAGATGTTTGTTAGGGCACAAAACCGTCATCCACTCCAAAAACTCACCATCCATCCCAATTTCTCACTCATCCAACACAAAACGTGCGATGGAGAACCGCAGCTGGTCGAACTCCTCCGCGCAAGAGGGTCTCACGTACCATTTTGATCTTGTTTTTCTTGAGGAGGGCGAAAAGTGGTGGATGGGAGGAGAGAGAATTTCGTTTGATTTGAACTCCGATCGGTGATCGCCGAAGATATTGTTGACCATACTTACTTACAACTTCAAGTCAACTTCAAGTTGTATCTGACCCATACCAACATCTCGTCAGTTACGGAGTTCGATTAGTCTCGCACTTGTAAGCACTTATGTAGGTATGACACTTTAAATAAAGACGTTCTTCCAACCATCTTTGTTAATATATCGGTCATTATACGTGCCTGTCATCGCAGACCCAGTGCTATGGACTTACGCGCGAAAGCTGGGTTCGACTCCCAGACAGAGAGGAGCTGTGTACCTTTCGAGAATTGATTTATTTTACCAACTCGTGCATTCAGGCTTAGTTTCAAATACCGTTCAGCGTTCGACCAGCATCTTGATTCCCCAACGCGGGCGCCTCGGTAGGTGTGTTGCTGATTAAATTTTGTGGTTTCTTTTTTTGTGAAAGAGTACCCTGCGAACATACATTAGCAGCAGTACGCTGTCTGGAACTGGATTTCATAAAAATGCAGGAGTATGTGACATATCCAAAGTATCCGTAAGTTTTTTTTTCTTTTGAACAGGAAGTTCGACAATGCCCTGATTCTTTTTTTCGAAAGTTCCGCCTTAGGCCTAGCACCTCTAAAAGTTCCCCATCGACCTCACCAAGAACCTGAGCGGATCGTCGTCCCATCTGTGAGATATGACAGCACCACGTTAGTGACCCTAATCTACTTCTGTAAAGTTCTTTGTTAGTATATCGGTCAGTACACGCGCCTGTCATGACTTCGCGGATCGTATGAATGCTTGCGCGAAAGCTGGGTTCGACTCCCAGACAGAGAGTTTGGTTATTTATTGCATTCTTTTTGCCAACTCGCGTGTACCCAGAACATGATGGCTAACCTGCCTCCGGACCTGCTCTACCCCAGACAAATAATTAGATTTGAAAGGATCAACCTAGTGAGTGCGTCGAAAGGACCACATTGATGATCCTAATCTACTTATTTTAATGTTCTCTGTTATTATATCGGTTAGTACACGTGCCTGTCATCGCATATGCTTTTCAAAATGATCATATGAAAGCTGGGTTTGACTCCCAGACAGAAAATTTGATGCATTTCTTGGTAGTACTGTTTTTGCCAACTCGGATGTTCTCAAAACATCATCGCTACCTGCTGCTCTAAGTACCTCAGATAAAAATAATTTAATTTGAAAGAATCAACCTATAGCTAGTGTGTAGAAAGCACCACATTCGTGATCTTGGTGTACTTGTTTGCATGTTCTCTGTTAGTATATCAGTTACTACATGCGCCTGTTATGACATTCAACTTCTTAAGCTTGGAAATGATTGCGCGAAAGCTGGGTTCGACTCCCAGACAGTGAGGCAGTCCATATGTACCAACTGTATTTTTTCTCTTTACCAACTCACGTGTGGTGGATGGGAGGAGGGAGAAATTTGTTTGGATTTGAATGTGAACTCCGATCAGTGATAGCCGAGGATATTGTTGCGGTACCTTATTGCTCTCCTTACAAGTTGTATCTGAGCAACATCTCGTCAGTTACGGAGTTTGATCAATCTCGCAATTAAAACACTCTTTCAACCATCTTTGTTAATATATCAGTCATCATACGCACCTGTCATGGCAGTCCTTGGAAGCCGTTACGCGCGTCAGCTGACTCCCAGACACAGAGTAGGTGTTATTGAACAATTTTTTTCGTATGTACCAACTTGTGCAGTCGGGTTCATTTTCAAATAATGTTCAGCGTTCAACCTGCATCTTGATTCCCCAACGCACCCGCCTGGTTAGGCCTTAGGTGTGATGCTGATCAAATTTTGGGGTTTTTTTTTTTGTAAAGGTACCCTGCAGACATACATTAGCAGCAGTACGCTATCTGGAACTGGATCTCATAAAAATGCAGGAGTATGAGACATATCCAAGATAACTACATAGTATCCAAAACAGCTGTATATCCATAAATTTTTCTTTTTTCGAATTTTGGAAACAGAAAGTTCAACAATGTCCTGATTCTTTTTTGTTGAAGTCCTGTCTTAATTTTTGGGAGTTATAACCAATCTCATCGTGAACCCAAGCACATCGTCGTCCCATGTCAGATGCATCAAAAGCACCACATGAGTGAGCATAATTTACTTCTTGGAAGTTCTCTGTTAGCTATATCATTTAATACACACTGCTATCCAACTGCTATCTTTCATGTATTTAATAGTGTGAAGGCTGGGTTCAACTCCCAAACAGAGAGTGAGTTGCTTCCGTGTTTTGGCCAACTGGCGTGCACCCAAAACATGATCTACCTGCCTTCAGACCTGCTTTACCTTGCATAAATAATTACGGAAGTGCCAGGATTTGTTTGATTTTGGATCCCGATCGGCGATGGGGGAGGTACGTATAGCATCGTCGCGGTACTAGTTTACTTCGGTGCTGCTCTCCTTAATCGTGTCTGACATATTACGAGTAGTGTGTAGGAGTTTTCTCAGTCTCGCAAGTTTTGGTGAACTACTAATACATACAATACTCGTCATTAAATCTCAATATAACTACTTACTAATAACGGTTTTTGGAAACAAGTTTGGTTCTCTCTTTCGGCCATGGTGCCATGTCTGGAACCAATTTTAAAGAGGATCAAAAATCAAAAACTCCATAACTTGTGCACTATAAATTATAATACTTAAAAGAGTGACTTAGCTCAATGGAAAGATTTGATTGAGACTTTTTATGTATGGTGAGGTCTCCAGTTCAATTGCTGCAGGCTGCAATTTCTTTTTTCAAAAATATGTTTGCTCTGACTTCTTACTCTCCTATTTACATTTTTAAGCACCAAAAACCTCACAGCACCACTTAAAAATTTATAAACACCAGAAAGCATGGATATAACTCAAACCCATAGATTGGGGGAGAATTCATGAGAATTGACATTTTCCCCTTCCACCTCTTCCTGCACATGCATGCATCTGATCATCCCTTGCAGAAGTAAAGCAGACCATGCACCTCCTTTTTCTTGAAGTAGAACTGAATAATCCTAGTAGTGCTTTCCACTGTAAAAATTTACCTTGTGCATTTTGGCCAAAAGAAATAGGAGAAACTGTCTGCTGAAGGCTCCTCTGGGTGTAAACCTGGAGGTTTTACTCAACATATATAACCATGCCTGAGGACATGGATGCCAAGGAAATGGATGCAATACCTGTTGCTGAGAGTGCAGACATATTTACTTTTCTCCAGATTTTCTTTCCCCAAGCTGTCAGTGGTGTTGATTCCCCATGCTCTCATTATAAATATATAAAAATGGTTCAAGAACTCTGCAGCATAGCTTGGTGCTTGAATCCTCTGCTAGATTTTCTTCCTTTTATCTATTCATTTTGCCACTTTTTTTAGTTGATTTATAGTAAAAAATTCAAAATGCTCATCAATTTTATAGAAGTTATTCTTAGAATTGACCTTTCCTGATAACCAGGGAGCCATAGCTTTGAAATGAGGATTCTGAGTAAGTGAGAACCAGACACTATGGAGGGAAACAGATGTTTCTTCCATTTGATTTTTTGTTTGTGATCTGACATTTCCTGCCTTGTGCTCTTCCTCAATATGAGTACCCCTGCAATGGCCTATTTTTTTAGTGCTACTTTGCATGTTCAACAACAGAAATTGGTGCAGTAACAGGCAAGATACATCTTGAGTGTGCAGAATTAGTATTAGTAATCGTGTGACTCAAGCAAACACGTAAAAGTAGTGTTGCCGCAAGCCAAGGTCGAGGTGGCTCGAGCTGAAAAACAATCAAACTCCGATCAGCTCGAGGTACCTCGAGGTACACCTTGGCTCAATCACCTCGAAGCCCCCATCAAACATCATTTCAATTTGGAAGTATTGAAATTATATGTTATCTGTAAGTACGACCAGGCAATAGGTAGCGAAATAAAGTAAGTATGATACAAGAAAGCTGTGAATATAATGCAAAAAGAGTCAAGTTATAATTAGTGATGATAACATCCAGATAGGGATTACTCTGAGCACTGTATGTTGCCTGGTAGACATTCTGGAAGCCGGAGACATAGGCAGGGGGTGGCAGTGGATTCGAGGGGTTGAGATGGGTTTGATAACCCCATGGCGTGTGCACGTAAGGACTTGTAGGAGTTGCAGGCTGCAGCTGTACTGAGAACATGTGCTGCTGAGGGTGGTAGGTAGGTGACAAAGGTTGTGAGGTGCAGGAACACAAATGAGGATTAAGACACCTACAAGATGGCGGCACCTGCACCATCCAAGTGGGGATTGCAACCTTTTCAATTCTCTCCGTTTTATACCTCCAATTTCAAACCTTAATTCACCCAATCAACAAACTGTTCAACAACGCACGACGCGTCCTCAGACGCGAACCCTTGGCGCGTTCGCGTTTCATTCGCTCCTTGAATCGATATAGTGAAATGATGAATTTGATTGCGTATATAAGCAAGTACAGGGGGAGTTTTGGGGGAGTTCTAGCAAAGGGAAATGTCGGTGGGGGCGTGGTCGGCGGTTGATGTTGCGGTAAACGAATGAAAGGTGAATGTGGTGGTACAGAATCAAGGAGACGGCAGCGATGGCAGCGTGTACAAGGACGGAAATGCGATCAATCAACCTTGACATAAAGCTCGAGCCTCAGCTCGGCTTGATCACCTCGAGTTTCCTAATTGAGAAAAGGGCCAAGCCAAGCTCAAGTTGACCTCGAGCTCAGCTCGCCTTGCGGCAACACTACGTAAAAGATGCCTAATTCGTTCACAATAAGCCGGATATAGACATAAATTCTGAAATGGAAAGTAGGGTCTGATGGCACTACCGCTTTGAGAATTATGTCCAAATCGGGCATCTTTTTGGTTCCAGACATGGCACCATGGAGGACCCCCGAAATTCCTGCTAAATGATAGATATGGATCTGGACAAAAAATTTGGAAATGGGGGTGCTAGGCTAGAGACAAACCGGACAGGTTTTCAGCGAAATGAGCAAAATGCTAGATACAAAATCCAGACAGCTTCCCAAGGAGGTTGACAGGCTAGATACATACTGGACATGTATGGTTGCTTAGTGCAGCGGATAATTGTAGCTGCAACAACTTATGGTTGAGTCTATGTAGTCTGCCGTTCGAACCCTGTTGTCAACTTTTTTATTTTTGTTTTTTCGACATGTGATCAGGTACCGAATGATATATTGAAAATAATGTGGCGTGAAATGTGCAGTAAAACCATGCATTTCAGCATTATAGCCCTCGACGCTGAAGGTGTTTTCAAAGAATCAGATTGGATTGGAGTCCAGAAAAACTACCAAGATGTACCACCCGAGGTGTCGGACGCCTGCAACGCTGTACTGCAAGTTCCGGAGTCACAATCCCAACGACTATTCCCTTCTTATGAGCTCCCAGTCAAAAAGACCGCGGCCAAAAATGGCAGGCATGAGCCCGCGGACGTCACAAGCAACATCGCCGCCCTTTCGAAGATCGTTCTACAAGTTTTCGAGCACAGCGGTCACGGTGCCCAGTTCCGCTCCATTCCGGAGGTCACCGCATTGCTTCAATTACACCAATACGTCCTGCTGCCACCAACAAGTTTTCTGACACTTCTGAATACCCAACCGTTGAAAGTCAACAATAGTGGATTTGAACTCTCTCCCGTCGATATGGTACTCTTCAATGACTTGAAAAAGGGGAAGGAACAGCTCAGAAAGGCAATGAAGGCCTTTAGGAAGCGCCAAAAGGCCGAGGACAGTCCGTAGTTTCGTAATTTAGCCAGATTTCCACTTTTCCTTATAATTCCAGTCCTCTGGAGGCCAGATACTGGATTCCGGACAAAGTTGGGCCCTAAATACGGCTAGATACGTAGTCCGGACAAAAATTTTATATTATGACTAGGCTAGATAAAATCCGGACAGAGTTCACCAAAATTGGTACGGACAAGAATCTGAAAATCGGCCATTTTAGTATCTATCATTTAGCAGGAATTTCGGGGGTCCTCACCATGGCCGCTACCTCAAGATTTTCCCCAGAACATCTTCTCGAGATGAGTCGAAAGCGCCACATGCATGATCCTAATCAACCTCTTTAAATTCTCTGTTAGTATATCGGTTAGTACACGCGCCTGTCATGAATCTTGCTAGGATGTGATCGCGCGAAAGCTGGGTTCGACTCCCAGACAGAGAGTCATAATATAAAACGCTTCACTTTTTGCCGACTCGCGTGTTGGCTTCCTGCTTCAGGACCTGCTCACTTATACTCAAAAGGATTAATCTAACAGGATAAAAATTGTCGAATCAACCTCAACATCTCAGCCCTACAAAACCCCACCCCCAGTTCCCCGCTGAAAAAAAAACAGGCCCATTATCCGCCAGCTTATACTGAAGCGCCGCATTACGAGGAATCAAGTTGACACCACCACCAACTGGAGTAGAAGGTCCCAAATGCAACGCAACCTGTCAATTGAACTTTCAGTACGACTACCACCAGAAACACGACATCAGATAAAACGCCCACGAACCTCTCCACTAACAGCCCCACTCCGTCCACTAGCAAGAGGCCTTACGTCCATATGATATGCGCACATTTGCAGCAGGTGCCGAAACAAGTCGTCAGGATCCCCAGGCGTAACGACGTGTTGGCGGATGATCAGAGTCGCTTTCGCCTATGCATCGTCAATTCTCAGCCTGAGTGAATCAAGCGAAAACAACAGGACGTACCTTCAAAACGCACTCCGTAACGCACGCGCAAACCTACTAACATCAAGCAACGAGAAACCTATCCACTCCAACGTCGCGATATCGTCCAGGATGACCAGCTTCGCGTCCCCGTGGTCCGCTTTTTGTAATGCGGTTTGCAAGAGATCGAATAGGGGACGTAATGTCGGTGATGTATGTAGATCTGCCGTCTCTCGAGGAGCTGGGGCACGAAAATCCGGTTGGACGTGCTTCATAACATCTATGAATTCCAGCGATCCATTCGTTATCTGGTGCGAGATGTTGAGGTTCTGTCGCACAGTTAATTACTCAACAAGGTCATGCAAGAGACTTCGGGTGGATACGAACAAGCTTGGACGCAACCGCTTTCCACCTCGCCAGGTCCTCTGAAACGGACAACACGATCGTTTTTGTTGGTCGATTCGTTTCTTTGATGTGCGATATCAGGCTCCGATGGAGGAGAAAGTCAACTGGAGCGGCTAGTTCGTCTGTTATCAGGAGGAGGATGCCTTCGGGTAGGTTGAATGGAGATAACATTGGTGGTCGTTGTGAACAGAAAGTGTTTGCCATCGACGGCTCGACCAAACATCTTGAAGGGACTCGGATGGTACTTATCGATTCCGCCGCTCATTTCGCTTACTTTTAGAGCTGGTCAAATGCGTTGCCTTCCCGCCCCTTCCCGTATATAGTCACATCTTCCTATGTAATATGATCGTCAATTTGTTCGCATATACCCTAAGGCTCTGGCAGAACTAGTAAACAATACCACAAAGCAGAGCATTTTTATATCTGATTTCGTGCGGACTTCACGATTCAAATGGGATCAAGGGGCCTTCAGAGGCATCTCCCCCCAAAAAGTCACCTACTAGTGGGCTACCACTAGCGACCGGTACAAAACTAAATCGTCTTCTAACATAACGTAACAAAATGAGACTATATCTTCCTGACGCAGATAAATAACGCTAACCTTCGCAGACGACCATTGCAGGAGTATATCCTTAACCCTCACATCCAAACAAATGCGACACATCTCACAAATTAAACCATCCTCCAGCACAGAAAACGCCATTTGAATAGCGTCCGTTGAGAATTCTATGACGTTGAGCCTGACCTCATTCAATAGATAACTTACGTACCGGGCCTAGCCGACCACACCAGAGGCGCAGCTACCATCATCCACCCGTCCGAGACTTTCTTCTGCTCTGCGTATCCACACACCCTAGTGTGTTGGTGGGCGTCTGGAGGCTGCATGAGGAGACGTTTAAGGAGCTCCGTTCGTTGCATTTGGAGATTCATAAGACGCCGCAGATATATCGGCCCCATGCGCCTGGTATTATCATCTGTGATATCGTGTAGCGACCAGGAAAGAAGATGTGCCGACGCGCTCGTTGCAAGATCATCAAGGCCATGGTGTGCAGCGAGAGAATATAGCACCAATGGGTTCTCCAACGCATGCGACAGAAGGAGGGCGTGGATATGCGTTGAAGGCAGAATATGCGCCTTCGGGATAACACCGTGCGTCGTCATCCGATCTATCGCCTTTTCCAAGTCGTTGAACGATGGTGAACGACCCCCGCACGGCACGTCATACAAGACGCACAGGATGATCCTCAGAACGTCCGCATTGTCTGGGATGTCGATCACTCCATCAAGGTGACTGCGAACTCTCATTTGCGCAAAAAATGCAGTGCTAGAGACACTCGCCAATTCGTCTGAGTTGATGTAGAACAGAACAGAGTCCATCGACCGAAAGACGACATCAGAATCGGAGCTTCTGTGAGCGCCGAGATAAAATGTCGAAGAAACCAGGAGGCCTGGGCCAGAGACGTTCGACCTTGGCCTCAAAGGAGAAAAAATAGACTCAGGGGACCTTAGGGATTGTTTTACGAGGGAAAATTATCGATTGACATACAATTGACTTGTTGCAGAAGGAGAGTCGGAGAGTCGTAGTCTGGGGAATGGGGAATGGAGCGTTGACAGTTGTATTTAGGGTTCATAACAGAACCACCAATGACCATCAAGGAAAACCCGACATGCAAGGCCTAGGCCAAAAAAATTCGCCTAGGCCAAGGCGGAATCAACTTGTCCACGGCAGATTATAGACTCCTGAGTCGACTTTGAGCGGTAAGCTTGAGGCTGTATCGGTAGACACCTCGAAAAACCATGCAGAAGGCGCCTGAAGGAACCGTAATGGTCGTTCGTTTGTTCAACTAACCACATGTACCGTTTCGGCGTCTTCGAAGACAGCAGTGAAATTTTCTGTGGAGCCATTGGTAGGCGTCGGTTTCGTCGTCATGAGTAGATACATCCGGTTCGGCACGTGGAGTAGTAAGTCGGCTCATCTTCGACCTGACCGGTGACGGATCCAAATATGTGAATTATGCAGCATACGCAGGACACTGGCAGTAGATGAAGACAAACCTCTCTCTCGATTGCGAGTGTGAGCTCGGTTGCTTTCCGTGCATTAGCTGACAGCTACGTACCTGCAGAATTGTAGACCGTTGACAAGATTTCCTTAGTCCGCCATTGTTTACACAAAACAGCTAGAGAAACCCTTGACGAACCCCGCCTTTATGACGTGGGGCGGCGCGCCAAGTTCCCGACTCCCGTGGCCCGATGGCGTATAGGCCTAAAACGGTTGTTTGGGGTCCAAACAGGGACGCTCGAAAGAAATTTCGGAGTGGTCTGCGAGTATGCAGTTAGCTGGAAAACGTTCCACGTTGGTGAGCAACTTGAAGATGGTGGTTCGAAATCAAGGCGTTGTTGTGTGCTGTTATTTGCGCCATGTTGACTTACCAAACTCTTCTTTTCACATGGCGGAAAAGGTTAAGACCCATAGGTACGTGTTACACCATGCAGTCATCATTCACGAGGTTTATTCCACTACTTGCCCAACAGCAGTCTTCCCTTTCGACTTTGTGCGGTTTAGTAGCCCTCTGAGTGAGAGCTAAGCATTGCCACGAATTGCTGTAACCTTGATCCAAGTCGTCCCCTTGATCAAGCACATCCGAATGACAGTGTCACCGTTCGTTCTCATACTCAAGTGGGGTACACGCTGCGCGGGGTGGAAAAGCACGGGCAAAATCTGAGAGAAACGTCAACACGAACAGCGTAGCGTAGAACATCACGTAACGATTCACGTTAACCGGGAGTTTTTGCGTCGCAAGGAAGTAAGCCCACGGTCCCCCAGGGTAGTTTCGGTTATCGATATACATCAATTGTACAGTGCGTGCTTGAACTGCGGTATAGATCGATTCGACGACGAACAGGAGGGTTATATAGAGGAGGAGGAACAGGGCTCTTGTGTCCCCCTTGATTAAGAAGGAAGAGGAGGAACGCAGGGAGCGGGAGTACTGCGAGTAGAGAATGGTCGCGCAGGATACAAAGAGGATGACTTGGATGCCTACAACAGTTGTCAGCGGCAAAGACAAGGATTTTGAGTGTGCTAACCGTATCCCGTTCCAGAAATCACATCCCCCGCTAGGAACGTTCGCTCCAAAAAAATGTTATACGCTGACGCGTCTGGGCCATAGTAGGGCGTAGATATGAATGGAAGGGGGGGGGACAAGCTGAGCCTGCTAAATGATCGTGTCCTCTTTCATCGATCTATAACTGTTTGAAACAAAACTGGAGGCGCCCAAGGCTATGACCAGCAGGGATTCGAGACCCTGATGAAAAAAATCTTGACGTGGACACAGAAACCGCAAGCTATTCTTTGGAGAGCCTGAAGCCTCATGGCCAAAGATACAGCCCCCGAAGTGTTGCGAATCAGTTGCGAAGCATGAAAATAGCGTCTTGCTGCTTGCTTGCTGCCTGCGAAAGCCAGCTAATCCTTTCCCCCCTCCAAGTACCAGCCGACTTCTCACAACCTGCTTCGTCCAATTAGATAAACTCCAAGTTCTATCAGCACTGCCAGCAAAGTGCACCTCCAAAATTCGGTCCACCTCGGAGTTGTTCTGTAACCATTTCCCGTCCCTTTTTCTCTCGCACACGATATGCCAAGAATATCTCGATCGCGCAAGCACCAGTTCCTGAGTGGTATCAAAGGTGTTTGAGTGGGCCTTGCGTAATGATGAGTCGTCTGGGATAGATGAGAGAGTGTGAACGATGGAGGTTGATGGAGCAAAGGCGGATTGAAATGCTCGCTGCTTGGTTAGTGGGTTGGCACGGTGAGATGACATACGTACCGAAGCCTCGCGTGAACTCGTCCAGGTTTCGGGACTTGGGGGATTGCAACCAGTCCGTGAACCACGCACTATCCAAGTCTATGAGGAGGATATTTTGGATGCGGGCCTTTCAGGACGACGTAGAGTAAAACAAGACTTTTTGTTGGATTTACGTCACACAGTTGAGGGGTTGCGGAAGACGTGGACGGTGAACTCGGAGGAGGGAAGCCGTGAGAGTGGGGTTGGCTGATGGGTTAGGGTTAGGTTTTTTGGTTCAACTGCGAGTCATCTCAAAAATTACTCAAAGTCGGGAGTTGCAACAAAAAATCCCGCTCAAGAAGAAAAAGGCAGTATGGTCAGGGCGCCAAGTCCGCAACAGCTCATGCTTCCCTCCAAGCTTCATCCGGTGTCTCGTCCGACACCCCAAACCCCGCCAAATCCAAGTCCATCGCAAGTTGCGTCAACACCGCAAGAGCACAGTTCCAAAACTCGCGCCACTCTTCTGTTTGATCTATACCCACCTCCCACCCCTTCCCGTCTTTTACTCTGTCAGCCAAAAAGGAGTCGTACAACATTACAAGAGCCTCGTTGGTTTCAAAAACTTGTGGATGGGACATGCGTAATGGCGAGTCATTCGGGGTCGAAGAGAGAATGTGAGCGATCACGCTGGTGCATATCGAAACACAGGTCCTAGCGCGCCCAATCTCTGAAGTTGGTGGGGCAGCCGCAAACTCAAGATCCTGTTCGTTTTGTTAGTGGGCGTGATCAAGGAAGAAAAGGAGCGCATATATACCTCCCAGTGTTTGTTTCTCTCCTCGTCCGATACCTTTGGACGGCCCATGTACATGATCATCCGGACAAGGACAAGATACGCGGTCGAGAGCGCACGGTCAGGGTCGGGGAGTGGTAACCAAAACTTTGGATTATGCGACATGGTTTCAAACGATTCAAGGCTCAGGAAATCGAATTGATCTGGAGGCGTTCCTTGTTCATCGGGAAACTGGTATCTGGACGCGAATCTCTCGCTGACCGGGGCTGGCGCGTGCTTTGTAGGACACGCTTCGGCCTATTCAGGATTAGCTTCATCCGTCCGCAACAGACAATAGGGAGACATAATACCTCAAAACGCCCTTGCCCTCGTCCTGACCCAACAATTGAAATACTCCTCGGTGTCCCAACCGCTGGCCTCCAACCCGCTGACCGTCTCAAAACAAGCTTCAATGACGCACGCAACATGTCGGTTTTTTTGGATAGCGTTTGATTCTGATAAGAACAAGTCCCTACGAGCCCGAAAGGACAGGTATGATGATGGTTTTGGGGAGAGAGGTGACAGAGCCAGACTTTATACTTAGGAGTAGAAGTAAATCCAGTCACACGACCGCGAACGTCCGAGTTGAATTATTTAATACAGGATATTGAAACTTTTTCAGTGTTGCACGATTGTTGGCTCACCATTTTGTCCCATCCTTTCGATCTTTTGACAACTCGATGTACATTTTTGTCTTCTATACGAATATCTACTTTCTTTTACTGTAGATGTGTTATGTTCGCTGTCGGAGGCGATCCGGTACTCAGGGTTCAAAAATATCAGCATATTGAAACTGTTGTCACGCCAGGTCACAATGGCTTTGGCCGAAAGATGATCCGCGATGAGCAAGCATGAGGAATGAGTGCAAGCTCATTATCGGATAAGATAACGGTAACGCGTCAGAACGAAATCTTGCGTTTGTACTCATAAGTACAAACACCTGTGCATGTCTCCGATTCCTAGACAAGGAGACTGCATTCTCCTTGTCCTCAGTTCATCGTTCTGACGCGGCAAAAAGAGCCCTCAATTTCTGTAAAATTTTCGAATTTTTTCAACACTTGTTCTTCGACCTCGCGATGACTGACAGCCCTCAAAACTCTCAAGCTGCTGCTAGTGCTGAAAGCTCCCAGACTGCTGCTACCCCTGTCTCTCAAATGCCTGCTACACCTGTCTCTCAGACGGCTGCCACACCTGTCCCTGATTCTCTCACCACTCCCTCTCGTGTTCCTCGTACTCACACCTCTCCGGCTATCATTCAAATGCTAAAAAATCTTCCCTTGGTATCTATCCTCCACATGAACAAGGAGATTGAGGACAAAAATGCTGCAAGGTCTCGGAAGACCTTCGACCACATTTCTGATCCCGCTGTCCATACCGAGCCCGGCTCTGATGAAGCTTCTTTGGTTTCTTTGGACGACGCCGACTTGCATCGCTTCCGCATTCCTTCCTTTGCTGCTTCCTTTCCGAACTTAATCTATGCTAAACTCGCAAAATGGATCGCCGATGAAGAAATTAAAGACAAACAAAAATCAAAAAGGAAAACTGCTGATGATGGGAAACTTTCTGCTGAGGAGGCTAGAATTGCAAAGCGTCATTGCATGAATGGAAAAAAGATGGTACCTTGGGTTGTGGGAGTTCCCTGGCAGGCCACCTTTCCGTAGAGCCTCTTTGACACTGAGCTTTGCATTGCTGTTCCACTGCCTTTTTTCCTTAATAAGAATTTGAACATCTTGAATGTTGAAGCGTCTACTTTGCTGACGACAAAGACCAATCCAAACCCTGGTGAGACAAAGGGCACCATTATTCTTGATGTCGAGAAGCTTTCTACGTGTTTTGGCAAGGAGCTCTCCTTGTCTTGTAGCCAATGGACGGAGGCTGCTGGCAACATGTATCTCTTCCAAAAGGAGCGTGATGAGGAAGGCACAGCCAATGCTCACAGTAACTGGTATAACGATCATTTTTGTTTTTACACGTCCCAGGACACTAAAGATGACCTTTATGATGCCTGGAAACCTGATGAGCTGAAGTTCTGACAGGAACATTGGGCTAAATACGGAGAATATGATGCTGCACACTACTACCAGGCCTACAAGCTTTCCAAGAAGCAGCACGAGATGATGGTTTACATTTGTGGGATGATGGGTCCTGAACCCATGAAAGCTCCTTTCACTGGGAAGCTCACACCACGACTCGCCTCTCGCCCCTCTCAGTCATGTCCCTCCCAGCCCTTTTCAACAGGCAGCGGCAGGTCTTCCTCCTCAACGCCTGACTGCCTTATCTGTGCTGAGTGAGGCCACGACGCGACCCATCACACGGACACCACCATCGTCGTCAAGTTTAAAAGTGATGGGAAAGCCGTATGGTCAAAATACAGTGACCACAACCTCCTCAGCCCCGACAACAAGGTTATCTGCATCAGTGGAACTCAGAGGCGAGCGCGGACACCCATGCTCTCACAAGGACGAACGCACCCACCTCTGCTCCTTCTGTGAGAGCAAGCGCCACCACGCCTTCTCATGGATCTGCCGTCCCTGACCCTCAAACTGATGCGTTCCTTCAGGCTTCCCTTTCCCTTCATCTTTCCTACTCCAATTTCTCTCCTTCGATTATTTCTCGCCCCCCTCTGTCCTCTACCTCTGCGGAGGACTCCACTCTATTTGACAAGATCTTGCATCCATACAACCCAGGCGCTTTCGACTTCTTATTGCACAAACACGGCCTTTTCGAAAGCTATCCCCTCCTTCCCTTCAATTTGCACTTCAGCTTCCCTATTGGCCATATGCCTTCCCTTTCCCAGACCGTTGTTATGCCCAACAATCCTTCCATCATCGCCTATCCCGACACTGTTTCTGATTATCTCATCAAAGAAGTCAAGTCGGGCAGGCTCTCAGGCCCTTTTTCTCGGGAAGTCACCAAGAGGATTCTGCGAGGCCCCTTTCAATCCTCCTCTCTCCTCGTCTCTGTTCAGCCACAAGAACCAGGTGTACCCGATAAGCTGAGGGTGTGTCAACACCTGTCCAAGGCCTCAAAGCTTCATGCATCCGTCAACTCCTATATTCACAAGGACGACTTCCCTACGTGTTTCAACACCGCATCGAAAGTGGCTGAGATTGTGAGTAACTCTTTCTTCTGTTCCTTTCCCCTCTTTCCATCCTTTCCTTTTCGCGTCTCCTTTGCGTTTCGTGCGTGGAGACGCCTTCTTTATTAGTGCTGGCCTGCATCCAGTCGCTCTTTGGGTATTCTTACCTACATCCCTTTCCTCCTGTTCTGTGCCATTGGCATGATGATATTATCTTCCGTGCCGCTGGCACGATGATTATCTTCTGTGCGTCGAGCGCGATGATTATCTTCTGTGCATCAAGCACAATGATTATCTTCCATGCATCAAGCACAATGATTATCTTCTGTGCATCGAGCACGACGACTTCTCTTCCACGCATTGAGCGTGATGACTTCTCTTCCACACATCGAGTGTGATGACCCTTCTGATGTGTCAAAATGATGCTTCCCTTTCTACATGTTGAGTGTATTATGCCCTCACACACATTATGGGCATCCGCTGCACCTCTC